>NC_084748.1:17484936-17697436 GCF_033978785.1 Entelurus aequoreus
TTTCAAAACGGTTACAAAAAAGTGGGACCCCAAAAATTTACTGTGGGACCCCATTTTTATGACTTCCTAGCGCCAACACTGTTTAGGATTACTGTACACGGATGGTACCATTTGTGTTGATTTGGGTAAGGTGTATTGTGACTTTAACTGTGAAAGGAGAATTTAAGGATTTTTTTCGGTTTTGCAGCAAAAGTTAATGGATTAGCCGCACCCTTCCACAAAGTTTGGTGGAAATGTTTTGTTCTCGAGGAGGGAATCTTTGTCCATATCACGATTCAATTACGATTCAGGTTGATTTGATTATTTATGCATCATTAATTGTTATATTGGATATTATTAACATATTATAGATTTATCAAATTAAAATGTTTAATATTAACAGAAAATGCCACTCTTCTGGCTGCTGGTGTATTGTCATTTCTGATTTTTTGGATGTGAAATTGAGACTCTTTAGTCCCAGTTTCCGTAAACTTGCAGCTGAAAGATTTGTGTCTACTGTTGACAGAAGTTTTGTCGCCCTGTGTGGATATTATTCTCTCTCCTGATTTATTAATCTACTTAATAATTTCCTCTTCTTAGCTGGTTACCATTTGCTGTAAAGCAATTCCAGTTAAAGTTAAAGTTAAAGTACCACTGATAGTCACACACACACTAGGTGTGGTGAAATTACCCTGTGCATTTGACCCATCCCCTTGTTCCACCCCCTGGGAGGTGATGGGAGTAGTGAGCAGCAGCGGTGGCCGCGCTCTGTAATCATTTGTGGTGATTTAACCCCCAATCCCAACCCTTGATGCTGAGTGCCAAGCAGGGAGGTAATGGGTCCCATTTTTATCGTCTTTGGTATGACTCGGCCGGGGTTTGAACTCACGACCTACCCATCTTAGACTTCTGTTGAAGTGTACAAAGCATTTATTACTTTCTTGTTTCACTATTTCACATTTAAGCTATTTTAGCACTGCGGCTAGCATAGTTTGTCCTCTCCTCCTTCCGCCATGTATGCCTGCACTAAACCGTCTGTATTACTTTATTTAACATTCATAAATAATCCATATTCGGACATTTGTCCATCAATGCAGAATTGTCCACGTTCCAGTCGTGATGCATCGAAGAATCAATCATTTTTCCCACCACTGGTGTTTGTGCAATCCTGCTAACGACCAAACTGACAATTAATGAGCAAACGATTTGTGCATTATGGAGATAAAGACAGTTATTCAAATCATATCCAAAAAAGAGTGGCAGAGTTTTGCCAATAAGCAACATTCAAATCCCACTATATATTTGGGAAAATCTGGTTGTCTCTGTCTCTCTTGATGAGAACAAGTCTTTGTATGTACAGTAGGGTTGTACGGTATACCGGTATTAGTATAGTACCGCAATACTAATGAGTCATACTCTGTACTATACCGCCTCTGAAAAGTACTGGTCCCCCACCCCCTCCGCGCCTCCGTCGTCGTCACATTGCTGGTTTACGAGCAGACGAGCATGTTCGGTAGCGCACAATCACAGAGTACTTACAAGCAGACACAGTGTGTAGACAGAAAAGGGAGAACGGACGCATTTTGGCTTAAAAACTAGAAATAAAGGTTTTGATTGATTGATTGAGACTTTTATTAGTAGGTTGCACAGTGAAGTACATATTCCGTACAATTGACCACTAAATGGTAACACCCGAATAAGTTTTTCAACTTGTTTAAGTCGGGGTCCACTTAAATTGATTCATGATACAGATATATACTATCATATATACTATCATCATAATACAGTCATCACACAAGATAATCACATTGAATTATTTACATTATTTACAATCAGGGGTGTGGAGGGGGGGGGGGTGAAGTTATAACACTGAAATGCCCTCAAAGAGGTGCTTTAAGACACTGCTAGGTAGCTAGCGGCTAAAGTCCAGCCACAGTCTGCAGTGTTTTAGCTACTTCTAAATCCCTAATCCTGGTATCCATGGCAACAAATAAAGTATGTTTCTTACAAGTATCATCCCTGCAGGACGAGGAATAGCTAAACATGCTTCACTACACGCCGTAGCTCACCGGCATCAAAATGTAAACAAAAGACATTGGTGGATCTACACCTAACATCCACTGTAATGATACCAAGTACAGTAGCGTATCTAGTCGATACTACTATGATTACGTCGATATTTTTTGGCATCACAACATCTTTGTTCGTTTAAAAAAAAAATTATATTACGTTTATAAACTCAGGAAATATGTCCCTGGACACATGAGGACTTTGAATATGACTAGAGATGTCCGATAATATCGGCCTGCCGATATAATATCGGAAAATATCGGTATCGTTTTTTTTATTATCAGTATCGTTTTTTTGTTGTTGTTTTTAAATCAACATAAAAAACACAAGATACACTTACAATTAGTGCACCGACCTAAAAAACCTCCCTCCCCCATTTACACTCATTCACACAAAAGGGTTGTTTCTTTCTGTTATTAATATTCTGGTTCCTACATTATATATCAATATAGATCAATACAGTCTGCAAGGGATACAGTCCGTAAGCACACATGATTGTGCGTGCTGCTGGTCCACTAATAGTACTAACCTTTAACAGTTAATTTTACTAATTTTCATTAATTACTAGTTTCTATGTAACTGTTTTTATATTGTTTTACTTTCTTTTTATTTCAAGAAAATGTTTTAAATGTATTTATCTTATTTAATTTAATTATTTTTTTTATAAAGGACCTTATCTTCACCATACCTGGATGTCCAAATTAGGCATAATAATGTGTTAATTTCACGACTGTATATATCGGTATCGGTAATTAAGAGTTGGACAATATCGAAATATCGGATATCGGCAAAAAAGCCATTATCGGAAATCCCTAAATATGACCAATGTATGATCCTGTAACGACTTGGTATCAGAGTGATACCCAAATTTGTGGTATCCTCCAAAACTAATGTAAAGTATCAAACAACAGAAGAATAAATGATTATTACATTTTAACAGAAGTGTAGACAAAACATGTTAAAAGAGAAAGTAAGCAGATATTAACAGTAAATGAACAAGTAGATCAATAATACATTTTCTACCACTTGTCCTTAATTCTGTTGACAAAATAATAGAATGATAAATGACACAATATGTTACTGCATATGTCAGCAGCTAAATTAGGAGTCTTTGTTTGCTTACTTACTACTAAAAGACAAGTTGTCTTGTATGTTCACTATTTTATTTTAGGACTTAATTGCAATAAGAAACATATGTTTAATGTACCCTCAGATTGTTTTGTTTAAATAAAGCCAATAATGAAATTTTTTGTGATCCCCTTTATTTAGACAAGTATCAAAATAATTTTGGTATCGGGACAACACTAATGTACAGCGAAGACAGAAAACAAATAATACCTCCTTTATGAATGTTTTTCGTCTTTGATGATTGTAGCTGTCTTTTTAGCAAATACATGAGGAAAGATTTGTTTCATTTCCAGCTATCACACAAAGTTAATTATGCTCCCGCTAGCTACGGCCAAATGGAAATTCCCTTCATTTGTGAGTGCGGACCACCCGTGGTGAGTTTATGAGGCTCCACCGCCTCCGGCACACACACACATGCAAATAAACGTGGGCAGCCAGGTGACAGCCACCTCGCCGTTATTTACTCCGAGGCCGTCACCCGGCCAAACATGCTCAAAGGTCAGCCGCCAATCACGCCCTCATTTCCGCGGGTATTCCTTGAACACCGGGGGAGAAAGCCGACACCGACACAGCTGCCACGTCCCAGATCGCCTCACGCGCTTCCCACCGTGTCCCGTGGCGCCTTTCGCTGCAGTGACAAATAGAGCTCATTAATTAACAATTCATTAATCCCAGCGCTGCTCCCTGCGTGTGCTCCTCGCCCGCAAGCATGACGTTTTCAGCTCATTTAACGTGTTAGTCAAGTGTAACAACAAAACCATCAGATTAGCATGCATTAACTATACAACATATTAATGTTATGCTATAGCTTGAAACAAACTAAATTGAACAGCGTTGTGTCTTTAGCTACGAATGCTACCGTTAGCTTACCTCTTATGAACTAACCGACAATTTTAATAAGTACAGTTCAGTTTGGAGATGTACTAAGTTTAATTGCAATTCCCTAATATTTCTCGAGCTCAAACTGTCACTCATCTGTGCGCTCCGCTGATTGCGCCTCCAAGAGCGCACCTGCGCGTGGCAGTCCTGCTGCAGTCAATCACTGGTAATCAGCACACCTGAAGTTGATCAGAGGTTCTGCCTTCAAAAGCCTGCACAACCTACTATCCCGGGCCGGAACGTAACCATCCGTTCGTGTACCGTAAGCCGACTAACCCTGCTAGATGCACACTTTGCTCTCTGTGTGTTTCTTTCCCGTGTTATAGATTGTCTCGTGTCCTCCTTGGACACTGCTTCCCGAATTGCCTCTTGGATCTCGACCTCACAACCCCCCCAAAACCCCCTGCTTGCCTCACAGACATTCGAGCCTGCTGGGACTTCCGCCTCTCGCTCAACACTCCCGGTAACACACAACAGTTCATTTCACACATACTCTCGCACACACACCCACACGTTTGGATTTAGTGACACTTCATTCTCTAGTTTATATTATTATTGTTTCGGTATTATATATATATATATATATATATATATATATATATATATATATATATATATATATATATATATATATATATATATATATATATATATATATATATATATATATATATATATATATAAAATAAATAACATATTGCTGGGTATTGTGGCCAAACAACAAAATTTTTGTTTTATCTGACATCACATGGACAAAGATAAGACCTTCTGGAGGAAAGTTCTGTGGTCAGATGAAACCAGGAAATATGAGACCACCGAAAAACCACACTAGACAAAATGTGCCTATTGAGGACACTTTTCATTAAATTGTCGGTTAAATCCTGGAAAAATACTACTGTTTAAGTCACAATAGCAACAGTCTCCCTTCCTCCCTCTTATAAGAGTATTCACTGCTGATTGCAGAAACTGTAGCAAAGTGCAGTTGTTGGAGCTCTGTTTTCTAATTAATTGTTATTATTATGGGCCAATTTCTTGTATTCCTTCCATTGTGTGGGCACACAAATGGCAACCATTCTTCATTGGGTCACAAGGTCGGAAATAAAAAGTTCCAGCTAGTTATTTTGAGGGCACGCAGGAGATGGAAACGTCATTATTTACGCTGCCAGATTTGAGAACATTCGATGAAACTTTGCACTACTTTTGGACGTGCGCCTGGCCATTGTTAGTGGCAGATGTGATGCGCTTATACGGGACACACACACACACACACACACACACACACACACACACACACACACACACACACACACACACACACACACACACACACACACACACACACACACACACACACACACACACATACTGAGAGAGGGCACAAGGAGCTTAGTGATATGGGGTGGATTGCGTGCATGATCTTTAAAAAAATAAATATATTTCTTTTAGAGTTTCATTTTAGTGCAATGTTCCCTCGCTGTACATGTCACGTGGCGTTTTACTCAGAAAATGTCTTATTTATTAAATCCACCCATCTGCTACTCGACTTGAATCCTCTTGAAGTTGCAGAGAGAAACTACACTGGGAGGCCTAATTCAATTCAATTAGATTCCTAAAGATAGCTGAGACCCGGCTGGGTTTCCATTGGATACCTTCTAATGTAAAAAATAAGAATAAGGCCTGGTTTGTGAGTCATTTTCCCTTAAAGTAAATTATCCATCCATCCATTTTCATTTTAGAATACAATAGAAAGTACTTTATTGATCCCTGGGGAAAATTCAGCACCACAGTTCGCTCACAATAAACAATAAACACTTAGGTCTTTTTTACATGTGAATAATATAAATACAGTCTATTATACAGAATTTTTCGCAAGTGAATAATATAAATACAGTCTATTATACAGCATTATTCACCATTGGTGAATAATACCAGTGGTTTTTTGCTGGAGCCTATCCCAGCTGACTTTGGTGGCGTACAGCCCTAACTGGTTGCCAGCTAATCCCCGGCTGCGGTACATATATTTTGTTGATTTGTGTATACAAAAGAAAAACATACTTACCAATATCTGAACAAGAAGAATACAGATAAATATGCAAAACCATTTCATGCATAGCCTCGGGCCTATACTTGGCTTGGCATGCTGTGTATTGTTTACCAACTTTGACTGCATACTTTTATGCTAATATATTATGCTCGCACCAACAGTTTCCATCCAGACAACACTTGAAGCATGTTATAAATACACATTACTTATCTTTATCCTTAGTTAACCTTTATTATTTTTAAAAAGTAAACTACAGTACAACCATCTTTTTATCTGTAAAGGAGGAATTTAGGTGTTTTAATAGGACGACTGTATTTTTTTTCCCGCTAAATGTGTTGTTCTGCAAAATGTTTGGTATTGAATCCATATCACACCCTGTGCATAGGGCCCCTTTGATCTGTGGGGGGCCCCGTTTTGCGCGAAGAGGCCCAATGTAAAATGTCAATGAGTTTCCATCCCCACTGGGAGTTAAGGCAGAAAGGTTTGCTGATTTCTGCTTTAATAACCGTATTTTCCCAAGCATAGAGCGCACTAGTACAGTGTTTTTCAACCTTTTTTGAGCCCAGGCACATTTTTTTTCATTGAAAATATCCAGAGGTACACCACCAGCAGAAATCATTAAAAAATGAAATTCAGTTGACAGTAAAAAGTTGTCGCAATTGTTGGATATGAATTTAAACCATAACCAACCATGTATCACTATAGCTCTTGACTCAAAGTAGGTGTACTGTCACCACCTGTCACATCACGCCCTGACTTATTTTGAGATTTTTGCTCTTTTCCTTTGTGTAGTGTTTCAGTTCTTGTCTTGCGCTCCTATTTTGGTGGCTTTTTCTCTTTTTGTGGTATTTTCCTGTAGCAGTTTCATGTCTTTCTTTGAGCGATATTTCCCGCATCTACTTTGTTTTAGCAATCAAGAATATTTCAGTTGATTTTATCCTTCTTTGTGTGGACATTGTTGATTGTCATGTCATGTTCGGATGTACTTTGTGGACGCCGTCTCTGCTCCACAGTAAGTCTTTGCTATCGTCCAGCATTCTGTTTTTGTTTACTTTGTAGCCAGTTCAGTTTTAGTTTCGTTCTGCATAGCCATCCCTAAGCTTTAATGCCTTTTCTTAAAGGCACTCACCTTTTGTTTATTTTTGGTATAAGCATTAGATACCTTTTTACCTGCACACTGCCTCCTGCTGTCGTCTGCATATTGTGATTACGACAAACCATTGTCGTCTCACACGACGTGTTCCCGACATCTACAAAGCAATTAGCTACCAGCTTCCACCTACTCATATTGAGGAGAAAAACATGGTTACTCTGCCAAACTCTAGACAGAATCGACACTCTACAACAGGGGTCCTCAAGTACAAATCTTGAAGGTCCACAAATGTTATTTTGAAACAGGCTGGGTCCGTTTATTATCGATCAAGCTTACATAGTAGCAGGAGGTAGGTAGTAGTTTAACATTTTCTTAATATTAACAAAAATTAAATAAATATCCAATAAAATACATGAAAGATTTTCTTTGAAACAAAAATAGATAACTTAAATAAAACTTTCAGTTTTAACAAAAAATAAATACTTTTAAACACAACCCTCCTATCCCTGGTAAACAAATGACCTCAACAGATCTCATTCATGTGCAAATATAACTAGACAACTGTGTGCCTGCAGCGAAAGGTTCCATGCATGTGGCATGAGCGCTGTATGACCCAGGTGGTAACAGCCTATCAGCGCGTCATTGTGATTGAGATGACACCCATACTCTGATTGGCTGATTCCGCAGCCAATCAGAGTGGCGTTCTCTCGCTTTCACTCCGTCTCTCTCTCTTTCTCTCTCTGAGAGAGAGAGAGAGAAAGACGGAGTGAGTGAGACACGGAGAAGTGTAAATCAAACCGATATTTGACTAAAAACAACAAAGAACGTTGACTTGCGCTAGCGATGACTCAAAGATGTATACAATTATTATATTTTTTTATAATAATTATAATTATAATTTATTTATTTATTTTTTTTTTTTTTTTTACTATAATTCGTGCTGGGTCCGAACGGACACGTCGCTGGGTCCGGACATGGACCGCGGTCCGCCTGTTGAGGATCACTGCTCTACAACAACACATAATTTGCAGATTATAATAACTGGTTTGCAAAAAATATTTTTAACCCAAATATGCGAAACTACATAATCTCCCACTGCACAGTGGTTGAAAAACACTGCTCTAGGTATGGGTACCAAATTCGCTACTTTAATAATCATCAACCTAATTCCGTTGTTGCTACCGGGTATCGATTCACGTATAATCAAACGGTGCCATATTTTGATACCTGCATGTGACATCACATCCGGTTGCAGACTAAACACCGACTCACATAAAGAATCAGTCAAGCAGCACTCAGGGTGCACTCAGCCAAACTCTCTCTAAGTCATATTGCAATTTTCCACACCAAAAAAAGCAAGTATGCTTGGTAGAAAATGCTTAAACATAAAGTAAGGCTCCACTATTCCAAAATGCACTAGCTTGATCTCCCACGGCACACCAGACTGTATCTCACGGCACAGTGGTTGAAAAACACTGCACTAGTATATAAACCGCACCCACTAAATTTTAGGGGGAAAAAATATTTTCCATATATTAGCCGCACCGGACTATAGCCCGCAGATATATACGTTGTGAAATGAGTTATTTACACATTAATATTCTGTAAATATTTATGTACATACCTTAATTGTTTCCAAATGGTGCCGGTAACGTGGCAGTAAATCGGCTGAAAATTTTTATAAATTAGTTAATACAGATGGTTCTAAAATGCAGATCCAGTGCGGACACACACAGAGGATTTGATTGATTGAAACTTTTATTAGTAGATTGCACAGTACAGTACATATTGCGTACAATTGACCACTAAATGGTAACACCTGAATACGTTTTTTAACTTGTTTAAGTCGGGGTCCACGTTAATCAATTCATGGTAAGGAGGTGTGTAGAACATGCTATGCGGCGCTAAGCTAGCTTGAGTGGGAAGTTGTGAAACTACCAAAGAACAAATGCTTTGTGCACGTCCACAGATGGCTAACCGTGTTATAACAGAAAGTAAATAGCTAAAAAGAGGAAATTAGCAAGTACAGTATTTTCCGGACTATAGAGCGCACCGATAAGCCGCACCCACACAGTTTTAGAATTTTTTTCTCTCCTTATAATAGCCTCACCGAACTATAAGCCGCAGAGATGTATGTTACAAAATGAGTTATTTACACAGAAATATTTTATGAATGTTATTTTATATACCTTAATTACCATATTTTTCGGAGTATAAGTCGCACCGGAGTATAAGTCGCACCTGACGAAAATGCATAATAAAGAAGGAAAAAAACATATAAAAGTCGCACTGGAGTATAAGTCGCATTTTTGGGGGAAATTTATTTGATAAAACCCAACACCAAGAATAGACATTTGAAAGGCAATTTAAAATAAATAAATAATAGTGAACAACAGGCTGAATAAGTGTAGGTTATATGACGCGTAAATAACCAACTGAGAACGTGCCTGGTATGTTAACGTAACATATTATGGTAAGAGTCATTCAAATAACTATAACATATAGAACATGCTATACGTTTACCAAACAATCTGTCACTCCTAATCGCTAAATCCCATGAAATCTTATACGTCTAGTCTCTTACGTGAATGAGCTAAATAATATTATTTGATATTTTACTGTAATGTGTTAATAATTTCACACATAAGTCGCTCCTGAGTATAAGTCGCACCCCCGGCCAAACTATGAAAAAAACTGTGACTTATAGTCCGAAAAATACGGTACTCCCTATAGGTGTCTGTAACACAGCAGTAAAACGGCTGATCAAACAAAACAGAAGTCATTACTAGTTTGCAAAAAATATTTTTAACCCAATTACCGTATTTTTCGGATTATAAATCGCAGTTTTTTTCATAGTTTGGGCTCCTTAAAAAGGGGTAGAAAAGCGCTATATAAGTACAACCCATTTACCATTTACCATAGTTTGGCCGGGGGTGCGACATATACTCAGGAGCGACTTATGTGTGAAATTATTAACACATTACCGTAAAATATAAAATAATATTATTTATCTCATTCGCGTAAGAGACGAAGCAAATGTCCACAATCGCCACACACACGTCAGCAATCGTCACACACGTCAACCAATAAGAATTCGGCGGGGGCGGGTCATGGCAGAAGTGCATTGTGCGTCATGGCAGAAGTGCATTGTGGGTCATGGGATGCTAACTGCTGCTACATTCGTGGTTATTAAAATGGATTATTTCAACATTGGCGGTAACTTATAAAAACTGAGAAGGGCTGAACCAACGAAAAGGAAATCATATACTGCAGATTACAAGCCGAACATAATGAAATATGCAGCAGAAAACGGCGATCGATCGAGCAGCAGAAAGAAAGGAAACGGCGCATACCAGAGGCGACACCGGGGAGGAAGATTTCATGGGATTTAGCGATCGGGAGTGACAGATTGTTTGGTAAACGTATAGCATGTTCTATATGTTATAGTTATTTGAATGACTCTTACCACAATATGTTACGTTAACATACCAGGCACGTTCACAGTTGGTTATTTATGTGTCATATAACGTACACTTATTCAGCCTGTTGTTCACTATTCTTTATTTATTTTAAATTGCCTTTTTAAATGTCTATTCTTGGTGTTGGATTTTATCAAATAAATTTCCCCCAAAAATGCGACTTATACTCCAGTGCGACGTACACTACAGTTCAAAAGTTTGGGGTCACCCAAACAATTTTGTGGAATAGCTTTCATTTCTAAGAACAAGAATAGACTGTCGAGTATCAGATGAAAGTTCTCTTTTTCTGGCCAGTTTGAGCATTTAATTGACCCCACAAATGTGATGCTCCAGAAACTTAATCTGCTCAAAGGAAGGTCAGTTTTGTAGCTTCTGTAACGAGCTAAACTGTTTTCAGATGTGTGAACATGATTGCACAAGGGTTTTCTAATCATCAATTAGCCTTCTGAGCCAATGAGCAAACACATTGTACTATTAGAACACTGGAGTGATAGTTGCTGGAAATGGGCCTCTATACACCTATGTAGATATTGCACCAAAAACCAGACATTTGCAGCTAGAATAGTCATTTACCACATTAGCAATGTATAGAGTGTATTTCTTTAAAGTTAAGACTAGTTTAAAGTTATCTTCATTGAAAAGTACAGTGCTTTTTCTTCAAAAATAAGGACATTTCAATGTGACCCCAAACTTTTGAACAATATGTTTTTTTCCTTCTTTACTGTGCATTTTCGGCCGGTGCGACGTATACTCCGGAGCGATTTATAGTCCGAAAAATACGGTAGGTGAAATGACATAATCTCCCACGGCACACCAGACACAGTGGTTGAAAAACACTGACTTAGAGTAAGAGGTGAAGAAAAAGTAGTTGGTCCCAACATTAAATCATAAAGACTGTTATAAAAATATGCATTCATTATCAACCCAGCATTGCTACTGTATATATTGTCACATGATCAAGTAAAACCGCTTCTCTGAACACCAATTACTCAAAATGTCGATATTGCAAAATGAAAATCGGTAACAGTATGGAGAGTATTGATGTTTTGCTAGTGATTGTTTATTTTATTGCAGCAGTAAGAAAGTTTGGGTTGACTCAAAATAAACTGCAGTTGCTCTTAAAAATTGAGAGTTATTTCAGGCCAGAGTTTTTGGCAACCCAGTCGTGCATATATTCTTGGAGATCTGCGTGGGCGAGGTTCTGCTTTGGAGGTGGACTACGGTGTGTGAAAAACTTGTGTTTTTCAGATGTGTCGGTGTTATTTGACGGTGCTGTGAAATGCCACACAACTATTCCACGTCCAAATCACCTTCTAACCGCACACGTCCGCCAGACGTAAGCATGAAGGGATGAAAAAGCCACGGGAGGTACAGCACTCGTAGCCTGGAGGCACGGCATCAAACAACATTTGGACATTCTGGAGACATGTACCCGCTCATTTTGATGTTTAAATCACTGCTTTGCCCTGAAATATATCGCACGCAGCCAAGAAAATTAGACCAGATGAACATTACTACATATCGCATATTTAGTGCCTCTATCCATTTTTCCATGTATGCTAACAATTATTTACGCTGTATTATAATATTAATAATAATAATAATATTCAACAAAAACGCTACTTTTGGTTGAAATTATAAGTAGCGTTACATAGGTTTGAGTTTGAATGGCTAGTTTTCGGGTGAAATAAATACAACTATAAAAAAAATAAAAAATAGTATTTTTGGAAAAGTGAAAATAAATCATGCTATTGGTTTTCTGTTAGATTTTATTCGCGCTTATTGTTCTTGGTCAAAGTCGAGGAGTTTTTTTCTGAATTAGCATGGATAAACATTAGTAAAACTTTCATATTTGGGGACGGCGTGGCACAGTTAAGAAAGTGGCCGTGCCAGCAACCTGAGGTTTCCTGGTTCGATCCCCAGCTTCTACCAACCTAGTCACGTCCGTTGTGTCCTATCTCTAATCTTCCATACATTTCCAAAATATTAGAGAAGGTTGTCTACAGTCAGTTGTTGCCCTTCTTAGAGGATAATGGTATCACTGAGCTGTTCCAGTCCGGTTTTAAAGCCCTCCACAGCACAGAGTCAGCGCTTCTAAAAGTTTTTATAGATATCCTCCTGTCAACTGATTCTGGTAAATATGTTGTCCTGGTGCTTTTAGATCCGTCTGCTGCGTTCGACACCGTCGACCACGTCACCTTAATCACTCGTCTTGAGAACTGTGTGGGCATTAAGGGCGCCGCCCTCAACTGGTTCCGGTCGTACCTAACCGACAGGAGTTTTTGTGTAAAAATAGACAGTTTTATGTCTTCCACAGCTCCTTTACAACATGGGGTCCCCCAGGGCTCAATCTTTGCCCCAATCTTATTTGTGCTTTACCTTCTCCCCCTTGGTTCTATTTTTAGGAAGTACAGTATTGCATTTAATTTTTATGCCGATGATTGCCAGATTTATTTTCCCATGGCACAAAATAACACGGTTCAACGTCTTATTGACTGCCTGCACGACATCAAAGCCTGGCTTTCAGCTAACTTCCTGAGCCTAAATGAAGACAAAATAGAAGTTATGTTGTTCGGTCCAAGTCGCTCTCCCTCCCCCAACGTTGACCTCGGCACTCTGACCCCGTATCTCAGCGACTGTGTCACAAACCTGGGGGTAAAGTTCGACTCAGATTTTAAATTCGAAAAACAAATCAGCAGCGTCGTTCAAAAAAGCTTTTATCAATTACGCCAAATAGCAAAAGTGAAACCGCTTCTATCAGGACATGATCTCGAGAAATTAATCCACGCCTTTATCTCGAATCGTTTAGACTACTGCAATGCCCTGTGTGTAGGCATTAGCCAGGCCTCCCTTGCACGCCTGCAGCTCGTGCAGAACTCTGCTGCTCGTCTGTTAACACAGACCCGCAGACGTGAGCACATCACCCCTATATTAGCGTCCCTTCACTGGCTCCCTGTGCGTTACAGAATCAACTTTAAACTCCCTTTATTTGTTTTTAAATGTCTAAACAACCTCCCGCCAACATATCTCTCCGACCTCCTTCAGCCTTACTGCCCCAACCGATCCCTAAGATCAGCCGATCAGCTGCTACTAACGGTCCCTGACACAAGGCTGAAGCTTAGAGGTGACAGAGCTTTCGCCGCTGCTGCTTCCAAGCTCTGGAACGACCTACCTCTGAGTGTTAGACAAGCCTCCTCTCTTCCTGTTTTTAAATCACTCTTAAAAACATACTTTTATTCCATGGCTTTTAACACTGAGTGATATCCATCCTGCAATGGTGCCCCATAATACACCTGCTGTGAACCTGTTTGTATGTTTCTATGTTTTATTTATTTATTTTAATTTTTTTAATTTTTTTTATCGTGTTCTGTTTGTGTTGTGTTGTGTTTGCTCGGTACTCGTATTATCTTTTAACCTGCCCATTGTACAGCACTTTGGCTACCCCTGTGGTAAATTTTAAATGTGCTTTATAAATAAAGTTGATTTGATTTGATTTGAGGAAGATACTTCACCCTTGCTCCTGATGGGTCGTGGTTAGCGCCTTCCATGGCAGCTCCCGCCAACAGTGTGTGAATGTGTGTGTGAATGGGTGAATGTCGAAATTGTGTCAAAGCGCTTTGAGTACCTTGAAGGGAGAAATACAAGTACAACCCATTGCTTGTCTACAATTTGTTTATCCAGTCTTCATTGGCTTCCAGTTAAATTCCGCATTGAGTTTAAAATTTTAGTCCTGACATTCCGTGCGTTGCATGGTGGGGTCCCTCAGTACATCACTGACTTGCTATGCCCCGACTCTTCAGATCCCAAAAACTCGTTTTAAAACCTGTGGAGACCTGGCATTCCAGGCTATAGTTCCCAGACTCTGGAACAATTTGCAGCAGTCCCTCCGTGATCTGTTTTGAAACTTTTAAGAAACATTTGCCAACTTCTCTTTTTAGTAAAGCTTTTAGTTAATGCAACTTTTAACTATCATTTTTAATCCACTTTGTATCCTTTTTATAATGTTGCCCCTGTTGTTTTAAATTGAATTGTTGTTTTACTTTACCTATGTTTTGTACAGCGCTTTGTAATTTTATCTGTGAAAAGCGCTTTATAAATAACATTTACTTAGTTACTTATTTGTTTCGGTACTTTTAAAGGGGTCACGTTATGAGTTTTTTTCTATATTTAAAACACTTCCTTGTGGTCTCTGTAACATAAAATGGTGGTTCTTTGGTCAAAATGTTGCATGGATTATGTTTTATAGACCATTTTCAAGCCGCTTTTTAGAATGTGCCCTTTTGTGTGCGGTCCTATTTACGTGGCTTCACTTCGACTGCGTCTTCTCCCCGCCATCTTTGTTGTAGTTTTTTGTAGCACTTCCATAGCGAATCTACTGACAGATATAAGTTGGCAATATAGGCTATTTTGTCACATGTGGGAAACACGACACTAGTTGTGGCAATTCCCAAATGGCTTGTTTGGAGAAGTATGTTAGAAGGCAACATTTTTTAGAAAATATCACCGACATGGTGATTTAAAATTTTCGGGACTTATGCAGTTTCCAAATTCACAAAAACAGGTAACAATAAGTAAGAAAAGTTGGCTTTGCGTAACAGGTTCCCCATATACGTTACATTGCGCAACAGAAAAAAATGTTTTTACGTAATTTTCTTATCATTTTTAAGCAACTGCAAATCAGGTTTATGAAGCTTTTTTTTTTTGCAATACAGTTACTCTCCATAGTTACCAAAACATTAACAGTAAGAGAAATGAAATTGTACTGAGCTGTATTGATGTTTGGTATTGTGTTTGCTGGTTTACAGACAACTTCCTGGTCTTATGGATAACATTACGATATTTCCGACTAGATGGATGGTTTGCATTCTTCGGCTGTGGGGTTAATGTTTGTTTAGTGACGAAAAGTGAAAAGAGAACAAAATCAGTACGACTTTATATACATTTTTATTACATTTAATGGCTTCACCTCTGCAAAGTGTCGTGTAGGTCGGTTGTGCAGTTGTTGTGTAAACTTGTTACGTAGCCAACACAGCAACTGATGAATAATCAAAACAACATCACTCATATGTTGCTCTTAATTGACGCAAATAAGGATTTTTCACTGATGCACACCAAATGATTTTAGATAAACATGATTAAATTATATATGAGGGCCATTTGCTTGTTGTAAATCTCAAAATAATTCTGGATTTCTCCTTTTCAAATCTAAATCAGATAAAACACATGGCCATCTCATGAAACTTTATACAATTTTTGTACAGGGTTCCCAAGTGGAAGATGGCTCATTTAAGTAACAGGACTAAAAATAAAGTCAAGTGAGCAAAATACATTAGACATAGCCACGAGGCATTTGTGTATTTGTGTTAATATAATTTTGACACTAAGCACATTACTGTAATTTTAAAACATGTATTTAAAAAAAAAAAAAAAGTTACATATATGTATATATATGTGATAAAATATTTAATATATATATATATATATATATATATATATATATATATATATATATATATGTATATATATATATATATATATATATATATATGTATATATATATATATATATATATATATATATATATATATATATATATATATATATATATATATATATATATATATATATGTACACACATATGTGTAATTGATATATATGTGTGTGTATATGTAGTATATATATATATATATATATATACACATATGTGTAATTGATATATATGTGTGTATATGTAGTATATATATATACACGTATGTGTAATTGATATATATGTGTGTGTGTATATATATATATATATATGTATATATATATATATATATATATATATGTATATATATATGTATATATATATATATATATATATATATATATATATATATATATATATATATATATATATATATATATATATATAAATGATAAATGGGTTATACTTGTATAGCGCTTTTCTACCTTCAAGGTACTCAAAGCGCTTTGACAGTATTTTCACCCATTCACACACACATTCACACACTGATGGCGGGAGCTGCCATGCAAGGCGCTAACCAGCAGCCATCAGGAGCAAGGGTGAAATGTCTTGCCCAAGGACACAACGGCTGTGACTAGGATGGTAGAAGGTGGGGATTGAACCCCAGTAACCAGCAACCCTCCGATTGCTGGCACGGCCACTCTACCAACTTCGCCACGCCGCCCCATATATATATATATATATATATATATATATATATATATATATATATATATATATATATATATATATATATATATATATATATACACGGTATATATGTGTGTATGTATATATATATATATATATATATATATATATATATATATATATATATATATATATATATATATATATATAGTAATAAACCTAAGGTTATAGTTGGGATAAGGAGTAACTGAAATTTGTCGGAAAGTATAACATTTCTTATTATACTTAATTATTATAATTATTTTTCATTGTGAAGTCTAATTTTAAGAAGCGGGGTCAAGCAACAAGACATTTATTTGTCCAGTGTTCAAAGTAATGTGTATCAATAAAAAATAAAATTGTATTAATTAAATATGCAATCAGATCAATGTGCAGGACAATTTGTTTACTAATGTAGAAAAGCATTCGAATACTGCGTGAACAATTGTATGAAATAAAAGACAACAATGAAGTAGTTTAAATATTTAGTTAATATTGTTGGGAAGCCTTTATGTGTTTTTCTGCTAATTATTATTGTGAATAAAAGTTAAAAAGCTAAATAATTTAATGATCCTAGATATTTTAAAGTAAAATATATTGGTGTCAGTATTATAATATTATAATATATATTATATATTATAATATAATACTGCCCCTGTAACTATATAGTATTTTATCGATACCCACATTCGTAGTAAGACCTACCACTAGTTCACTTTCCAAAAAGTAAGGCAAATCTATGGTTCCTTTTTCAGATCATATTAGTCAATAGCTCTCACACTGCACTTGAAACATCTGATGTTATCAGCTGATCTCACGTATGGATGATCGGTATCAGAACAGGCAGCGTAAAACCCTGAACAGAACATCCTTAGATAACGCCGTAACAAAAAATAAAATTTTAAGGCGCGCTATAAACTGAAAATTCGAAATGACTTAACAACAGCACACTGTAACGCAGGGGTCGGGAACCTTTTTGGCTGAGAGAGCCATGAAAGCCAAATATTTTGAAATGTATTTCCGTGAGAGCCATATAATATATTTTTAACACTGAATACAACTAAATGCGTGCATTTTTAAGTAAGACCAACATTTTTAGAATATAAGTCTCTTATTCTTTTTAATAGCATTGTTATTCTGAAGCTTACCAATAATAAATGAAATACTTCTTACCATTAATGCGACTTCTTGAACAGGTGCGGTAGAAAACGGATGGATGGATTAAAATGCATGAGAATGTTTTATATTTTGAACGTTATTTTCAACACTGTGATTACCAGCCGAATTATTCATTACTTATCGTGTTAAACAATGTCAGCTAAGACTTATCTGAGTGTCATCAAAAGAGCCACATCTGGCTCGAGAGCCATAGGTTCCCTACCCCTGGTGCAGGGGTCGGCAACCTTTACCACTCAAAGAGCCATTTTGGCAAGTTTCACAAATTAAAGAAAGTAATGGGAGCCACAAAAAATTTTTTTAAATTTAAAATGAAAAACACCGCATACAAAGCTTAAATGCTTTGTGCTATGTTAACCAGGGGTCTCCGACACACGCACCGGCACACACTTTAATGTGGAAATTTGATGTTAGTGCAGCCCGCGAGTTTTGAATGAATGGCGCTTGATAGCGTCATACTTGCCAACCCTCTCATTTTTCCCGGGAGACTCCCGAATATCAGAGCGTGATGACACTGCATTTGGCGCCCTCTACAGTCTGCCCTAACAGTGTACCTGCTCGACCACACGTAGAATGCAATTTCAGCTTGCTCACGTAAGTGACAGCAAGGTGTACTACCTCAGCAGCCACACATCTTACACTGACGGTACCAATACCCAGAATCCCATGCAGCCCTAACTCTTCCGCTCAACCAACGCACAGAGAGGGGAGGGGGTTGATGTGTGGGGGGATTTGGTGGTAGCGGGGGTGTATAATGTAGACCGGAAGAGTTAGGGCTGCATGGGATTCTGGGTAATGGTTGTGGTGTGTTTATGTTGTGTTACGGTGGGATGTTCTCCAGAAATGTGTTTTTCATTCTTTTTTGGTGTGGGTTCACAGTGTGGCGCATATTTGTAACGTAACAATGTTAAAGTTGTTTGATACGGCTACCGTCAGTGTAAGCTGTGTGGCTGATGAGTAAGTATGCTTTGCTGTCTCCTGTGTGTGCAAGTAATAACAACATGCAACATGTGGCTGGACTGGCACGCTGTATGTAAATGCTATAGAGGACAATTACTGCAGTGCAATTAGGGCACGCCCTTTATTTAGTAATTAGAGTGTAAATAGGATTATTTTTTCCCTGGGAGTAATCTATGAGAGACACTGAGATCCATAAATCTCCTGGGAAAATCGGGGGGGTCGGCATGTATGTAGCTGAGCCGCATCAGAGTGGTCAAGGAGCCGCATGCGGCTCCGGAGCCGCGGGTTGCCGACCCCTGCCCTGGTGTAATGCATGAGTACTTTAAAAAAGGCATCAAGGACGCTGGAGACGGTACAATTACTTTTTAGGGAATTTTCTTTTTTATCTACAAACAAACAACATGCATTTAATGTCCCTACATACAAGACAATTGTTTGGAAAATATGTTGTACCACTAGATTAATCGATCGATCGGAAAGATAATAGATGGAGCAATTGATTCCCCAGAAATGAGAATTTACCAAAAATCTAATCAATCGTTTATTTCAGAAATTTCCTGAACGTTTCATCAAAATCCACTTATACACTATATTGCCAAAAGTATTTGGCCACCTGCCTTTACTCACACATGAACTTGTCGTGCCATCCCATGGAATTGTCCAAAATATTTTGGTATCCTGGAGCATTCAAAGTTCCTTTCACTGGAACTAAGGGGCCAAGCCCAACTCCTGAAAAACAACCCCGCTCCATAATTCCTCCTCCACCAAATTTCACACTCGGCACAATGCAGTCGGAAATGTAACGTTCTCCTGGCAACCTCCAAACCCAGACTTGTCCATCAGATTGCCAGATGGAAATGCGTGATAAATCAGTCCAGAGAAGGCTCTAGAGTCCAGTGGCGACGTGCTTTACACCACTGCATCCCACGCTTTGCATTGGACTTGCTGATGTATGGCTTAGATCAGACCTGGGCAATATAAGGACCGGGGGCCACATGCGGCCCGTTAAGCTTTTCAATCTGGCCCGCCGGACATTCCCCAATAATTTTTTTAGATCTTTAAGATGGAAAGTGTAGTTGCCATTATGATGTGCAGTGATGTTTTCAAATGACCGTAAGTCTTGAACTCTACAAAGTATTTCAATGGTTAGAATCTGCGCTTTTGAATTATTTACTAGTTACTATGGTCATCTAATTAGTTACTATGGTCATCTAATTAGTTACGATGGTAATCTAAGTCACAGCAGTTCAGACGAAAAACTAAGCAGTGTGGGTGGGGAGCGTTTCCACAGAGTGTTACCAGAGCCTGAAATGCAGGTGTCAGGGACAGACGCGGAAGGAGCTTTTTACAACAAAGTTCTACAAGAAAAGTGATATTATATCAGATTGTAGGTGGGGTATTTTTTTTACTCTTCGCGTTCATATTTCGCCGTGTTTGTTGCATTTTTGTTGTGTTTCGCTTGATTGTAAATAATGTCGACGTTCATATGTTGTCAATATTCAGTGTTTTATCCTTCATAGTTAATATTGTAAATCTCAAATTCTTTATATTCATGTACATTCTGGGTGTCTCATTCAGTAGAATATGTAAAATTCCATTCCTTTTCTTAAAGGCCTCCTGAAATGACATTTTTTTATTTAAACGGGGATAGCAGATCCATTCTATGTGTCATACTTGATCATTTCGCGATATTGCCATATTTTTGCTGAAAGGATTTAGTGGAGAACATCGACGATAAAGTTTGCAACTTTTGGTCGCTGATAAAAAAAAAAGCCTTCCCTGTACCGGAAGTAGCGTGACGTCAAAGGTTGAAAGGCTCCTCACATTTCCCCATTGTTTACACCAGCAGCGAGAGTGATTCGGACTGAGAAAACGACGATTACCCATTAATTTGAGCCAGGATGAAAGATTCGTGGATGAGGAATGTGAGAGTGAAGGACTAGAGTGCAGTGCAGGACGCATCTTTTTTCGCTCTGACCGTAACTTAGGTACAAGCTGGCTCATTGGATTCCACACTCTCTCCTTTTTCTATTGTGGATCACGGATTTGTATTTTAAACCACCTCGAAAACTATATCCTCTTGAAAATGAGAGTCGAGAACGCGAAATGGACATTCACAGTGACTTTTATCTCCACGACAATACATCGGCGAAGCACTTTAACTACGGAGCTAACGTGATAGCATCGGGCTTAACTGCAGATAGAAACAAAAGAAATAAACTCCTGACTGGAAGGATAGACAGAAAATCAACAATACTATCAAACCATGGACATGTAACTACACGGTTAATGCTTTCCAGCCTGAAGCTTAACAATGCTGTTGCTAACGACGCCATTGAAGCTAACTTAGCAACGGGACCTCACAGAGCTATGCTAAAAACATTAGCTATCCACCTACGCCAGCCAGCCCTCATCTGCTCATCAACTCCCGTGCTCACCTGCGTTCCAGCGATCGACGGAGCGACGAAGGACTTCACCCGATCATAGATGCGGTCGGCGGCTAGCGTCGGATAGTGCGTCTGCTATCCAAGTCAAAGTCCTCCTGGTTGTGTTGCTGCAGCCAGCCGCTAATACACCGATCCCACCTACAGCTTTTTTCTTTGCAGTCTTCATTGTTCATTAAACAAATTGCAAAAGATTCACCAACAGAGATGTCCAGAATACTGTGGAATTTTGCGATGAAAACAGAGCTGTTTGTATTGGATACAATGTGTCCGAATACTTCCGTTTCAACGATTGACGTCACGCGCATACGTCATCATACATAGACGTTTTCAACCGGAAGTGTGGCGGGAAATTTAAAATTGCACCTTATAAGTTAACCCGGCCGTATTGGCATGTGTTGCAATGTTAAGATTTCATCATTGATATATACACTATCAGACTGCGTGGTCGGTAGTAGTGGGTTTCAGTAGGCTTTTAAGGCGGTCTGTCATAAGGTTTTTAGCATTCAATCAGACATTATGTTGAGGTTTTGTATTAGTGTTCCTAAAAATAGGACCCAAACACACACATATTGTTCAGAAGATTGTCACAGCTTATATATGTGTGCGTGTGTGTCGTGCGTATATTTATATTTATATATATATATGTATACATAGATAGATAGATATACCGGCCCCCAGACACATTTTTTCCTGTAAATGTGGCCCCCGAGTCAAAATAATTGCCCAGGCCTGGCTAAATGCTGCTGTTTGGCCATGGAAACCATTCCATGAAGCTCTCTGCTTACTGTACGTGGGCTAATTGGAAGGTCACATGAAGTTTGGAGCTCTGTAGCAACTGACTGTGCAGAAAGTCTTTGCACAATACGCTTCAGCATCCGTCAAACCCCTCTGTGTCAGTTTACGTGGCCTACCACTTGGTGGCTGAGTTGCTGTTGTTCCCAAACTCTTCACTTTTCTTTTAATAAAGTTGACTTTGGAATATTTAGGAGCGAGGAAATTTCACGACTGGATTTGTTGCACAGGTGGCATCCTATGACAGTTCCACGCTGGAAATCACTGAGAGCGGCCCATTCTTTCACAAATGTTTGTAGAAACAGTCTCCATGCCTAAGTGCTTGATTTTAAACACCGGGCCAAGTGATTAGGACACCGGATTCTCATCATTTGTATGGGTGGCCAAATACTTTTGGCAATATAGTGTAGCTTTTTGAGTGATGTTGGCGACAAACAGACCAACTCCAGCAGTGGCATAACCTCCCGGTGGAGATAAAAAAAAATGTTACAGTTAATTTTATCGTGCATTTACACATTTTATTTCCTGGGGACATAAACGGCAGCGATTCGGCGGAATGGCCCATGACCTGTTTAACGGCTACTGCCTACTTTCATATCACTGCGCACTGACTGAGCACATGACATGTGCATAAACAACCAGCTCTGTGTTTTTTCACCATTATGGAATCTGCTCTCAGTAGGGAAAAGCTTTTTTCTCGCATGTATCCAATTCCACCCAGCGGAGTGCGGTGCAAGGTTAATAACGTTTGCATTTTCCCTTTTTGTCCACGTTAGGTTTTCTGTAAGCATCGCATCTGACGGACAGTTAGAAGAGCTCAACCAGTCCCTGATTGTTATTTTAAGCTGACAGTCGATTCAAAAGAAGTCATTGGCTTCAAACGACAAGCAGATTAAAAAGTGAGGCAGGCGAGATGAGGAAGACAAGGAGGGGGAAAAACAGCGGAAGAGCCGGTGTCAACTTTGACGATAAAAAATGATCCGCCATGGGAGAGGCGGCGGGGAAAAGAGATTATTATGGCGAATGACAGCTGCAGGGCAAGGATGATAAACGACACGTAATGTGGAGCGCACGGCGCTGATGGGGCCTGGTTTGATTGACAGATAAGCCAATTGGTGGCAGATGAGAGGGGAAGGCGGGCCGGCGAGTCACTGCTCAGCCAGAGTTCATCATGGCCGCTCGCCATTCCACTTGGCAGAGACGGATGCGCGGGCTGAGCGTGGATGACACAGGTGGGTGCACCGTGCATACGCCACGCATCAAGGTGGAGCGCCGAGGACGCACCAACCTCTTTTGGAATACTCGCTTGTCCTCATCGCACATCAGGCACACCTGCAATATAGTTACTTTTCATTGACACTGTCAGAGGTGTCCATTTAACAAATGTATTTCTGTTTATCCGTTCACGTTTATTTATTTTGTTTCTATATGCGGTTAGGCCCGATGCTATCACGTTAGCTCAGTAGCTAAAGTGCTTCACCGATGTATTGTCGTGGAGATAAAAGTCACTGTGAATGTCCATTTCGCGTTCTCGACTCTCATTTTCAAGAGTATATAGTATCCGAGGTGGTTTAAAATACAAATCCGTGATCCAAAATAGAAAGAGGAGAGAGTGTGGAATCCAATGAACCATTGTACCTAAGTTACGGTCAGAGCGAAAAAAGATACGTCCTGCACTGCACGCTAGTCCTTTACTTTCACGTTCCTCATCCACGAATCTTTCATCCTCGCTCAAATTGATGGGGTAATCGTCGCTTTCTCGGTCCGAATCTCTCTCGCTGCATTGAAAACAATAGGAAAATGTGAGCAGCCCTTCCTCCGGTGACGTCACGCTACTTCCGGTATGGGCAAGGCTTTTTTTTATCAGAGACCAAAAGTTGCGAACTTTATCGTCATTGTTCTATACTAGCAAAAATATGGCAATATCGCGAAATGATCAAGTATGACACATAGAATGGATCTGCTATCCTCGTTTAAATAAAAAAAATTCATTTCAGTAGGCCTTTAAAAGCCTACTGAAACCCACTACTACCGACCACGCAGTCTGATAGTTTATATATCAATGATGAAATCTTAACATTGCAACACATGCCAATACGGCCGGGTTAACTTATAAAGTGCAATTTTAAATTTCCCGCCACACTTCCGGTTGAAAAAGCCTTCGGAGGATGACGTATGCGCGTGACGTAGCCCGGGGAACAGAGGTATGCCTTCCCCATTGAATACTATACAAAAAAGCTCTGTTTTCATTTCATAATTCCACAGTATTCTGGACATCTGTGTTGGTGAATCTTTTGCAATTTGTTTAATGAACAATGGAGGCTGCAAAGAAGAACGTTGTAGGTGGGATCGGTGTATAGCGGCTGGCTGTAGCAACACAACAAGGACTACTCACTTGGATAGCAGACGCGCTAGCCGATGCTAGCCGCCCACCGGCCACCGCACGGATGATCGGGTGAAGTCCTTCGTCGCGCCGTCGATCGCTGGAACGCAGGTGAGCACGGGTGTTGATGAGCAGAGCAGATGAGGGCTGGCTGGCGTAGGTGGAGCGCTAATGTTTTTATCATAGCTCTGTGAGGTCCGGTTGCTAAGTTGCTAAATCCTGCGTCGTTAGCAACAGCATTGTTAAGCTTTGCCAGGCTGAGATCTATTAACCGTGTAGTTACATGTACATGGTTTAATAGTATTGTTGATCTTCTGTCTATCCTTCCAGTCAGGGATTTATTTATTTTGTTTCTATCTGCATTTGAGACAGATGCTATCACGTTAGCTCATGCTAAAGAGCTTCGTCGATGTATTGTCGTGGAGATAAAAGGCACTGTGAATGTCCATTTCGCGTTCTCGACTCTCATTTTCAAGAGGATATAGTATCCGAGGTGGTTTAAAATACAAATCCGTGATCCACAATAGAAAAAGGAGAGTGTGTGGAATCCAATGAGCCAGCTTGTACCTAAGTTACGGTCAGAGTGAAAAAAAATATGTATTTCACTGCATTCTAGTCCGTCACTCTAACGTTCCTCGTCCACAAATCTTTCATCCTCGCTCAAATTAATGGGGTAATCGTCGCTTTCTCTGTCCGAATAGCTCTAGCTGCGTTGAAAACAATAGGAAAATATGAGGGAGTGAACAACTGACAACGTCACGCTACTTCCGGTAGGGGCAAGTTTTTTTTTTATCAGAGACCAAAAGTTGCGAACTTTATCGACGTTGTTCTATACTAAATCCTTTCAGCAAAAATATGGCAATATCGCAAAATGATCAAGTATGACACATAGAATGGATCTGCTATTCCCGTTTAAATAAAACAATTTCATTTCAGTAGGCCTTTAACTAACACATTTTCTTTGGGAAACACTGATACCTACATGTTTTGTCAACATGTGTCTGTCCATTCCTATACACACATAATGTAAATAGCTGTGTCTTTTTTTTGTTGCATATTCATGATTCAAACATGTCTGGCCATTTACACATACACGATAATGTAAACATTGTTCTCTATATCTACCAGGGTTGTCTATTCACATACACAAATAAGGTAAAAGTCTGTCATTTTTCATACACAGCCCGTGTGCAGCTCAGATAGGCCCCAGCACCCCCTGCGACCCTGTAAGGGACAAGCGGTAGAAAATGGATAGATGGATGTATGGATGATGTACTGTGAAGTCCTTTTACATTCACATGATATAAACGTATTTAAATGTAAAGAACTTTGTGCTCCAGCTTATGTCTGGAAGTGCTTTAAAAAAAAAAAAGATTTTATTTGAAACAGGTATATATCCACATATATTGTCAACGTCATGAATATTTATTTATGTCCGTTTACATGCAAATGGTGTAAACATGTCTGCCCATTAACAAAGACACATTCACATAATGTGCACATTCAATGTCTGTTTACCCACATGTTTTGTCAACATGTCTGTCCATTCACATACACACATAATGTAAATAGCTATACAGTATGTCCTTTTGCATACATGTAAACATACAGTCGCGATCAAAAGTTTACATACACTTGTAAAGAACATAATGTCATGGCTGTCTTGAGTTTCCAATAATTTCTACAGTTCTTACTTTTTTGTGATAGAGTGATTGGAGCACATACTTGTTGGTCACAAAAAACATTCATGAAGTTTGGTTCTTTTATGAATTTATTATGGGTCTACTGAAAATGTGACCAAATCTGCTGGGTCAAAAGTATACATACAGCAATGTTAATATTTGGTTACATGTCCCTTGGCAAGATTCACTGAAATAAGGCGCTTTTGGTAGCCATCCACAAGCTTCTGGTTGAATTGTTGACCACTCCTCTTGACAAAATTGGTGCAGTTTGGCTAAATTTGTTGGTTTTCTGACATGGACTTGTTTCTTCAGCATTGTCCACACGTTTAAGTCAGGAATTTGGGAAGGCCATTCTAAAACCATAATTCTAGCCTGATTTAGCCATTCCTTTACCAGTTTTGACGTGTGTTTGGGGCATTGTCCTGTTGGAACACCCAACGGCGCCCAAGACCCAACCTCCGGGCTGATGATTTTAGCTTGTCCTGAAGAATTTGGAGGTAATTTTTGTCCCATTTAAAGTACCAGTTCCATTGGCAGCAAAACAGGCTCTGAGCATAATACTACCACCACCATGCTTGATGGTAGGAATGGTGTTCCTGGGATTAAAGGCCTCACCTTTTCTCCTCCAAACATATTGCTGGGTATTGTGGCCAAACAGCTCAATTTTTGTTTCATCTGACCACAGAACTTTCCTCCAGAAGGTCTTATCGTTGTACATGTGATGTCAGATGAAACAAAAATTGAGCTGTAAACTATTACACATGTATAAACATGGGAAATGCAAAGATCAATTGAAAACGTAATTCCTCCCTTTTGAGTCGACTCGGCTAATCAAATTACAGCCAATCTGTTGTGTTCATTTAAAACAAGCATATTTCAAAGACAAAAGTACAGAAGTTATTTAGTTATATTATATAATACTTCAGTTTGTTTGTATGTTGTTTATGGCGAACAAACTCAAGACAGCCATGACATCGTGTTCTTTACAAGTGTATGTAATCTTTTGATAGCGACTGTATCTGTATTACACACACACACACACACACACACACACACACACACACACACACACACACACACACACACACACACACACACACATACATACATACATACATACATACATACATACATACATACATACATACATACATACATACATACATACATACACACACGCACACACACACACTCTAATATAAACATACAGTATGTCTGTATACTGTATCCACACGTGGTTTGTCCATTCACACACACACCTCATATACACACACATCAGTATATCCTCTCTAATTTGTTTTTAACATTTGTCACTCCATTTACACACGGGATATATTGTAAACATGTTTTATCTCCACACAATAGTCCGACTTACAGAAAAAAACTCATATGATGAATGCTCAAGTAGAGAAACAGCATGCATACTAAAGTCATGTGGGAAAAGAGCAGACAGTTGTTTGTGTTTCCTCTCTCACGAGATTAGTGTTAGGAAGTGCGCTTCCAGCCACGTAGCAGCTGTGACGACCGGTTTGATAACATAGCATACAATATATATGTGTATATATATATATATATATATATCAGCTGTAGCAGTAACACACATTTATAGCTTTTATAGGTCATGCAGCAGCACTATGACCATAATGTTAACTTCAGTGAAAACAAGCCCTTCCTGGTAGTCGTTGGGATTTATGGAGAGCGAGGCTCCCTGGAAGCCACTTCAAACTGCGGCCGATAAGATGCGAGCCAATTGAGTCCCCGGCTGCATTAGTTAGAAAGGTTTGCCCTTCTCCAAATACTGAAAAGTGAGGCCTTCTCTTTCAATTCTTATCAGAGACGCCAGGACAAAGGTAGGAGCTTTTTTCAACGGGGCTGTTATTTGACTCCCCTGAAAAGCAGCAAATGAGCTGTGAAGGTGAGGCAGGAAAAGAGAAGGATTGACACTTTTCTGACCGTGGAAATGTGTTTACACAAAACTACCCCCCCCCTTACATAAGCATGCCAGCAGCTGGGCAGTCGACAAAAACACACACACACACACACACACCTTTGCAGCAGATGGATACTTCATTATTCCAGGGGAGAAGCCAGCCTTTGTTTTCAGCTCAGAGGTGGACCAGCAGTCAATTTCCAACAATAAATGAACTGGATGTGCACCTGCTAGACTGCTAGTGAAGATGTGGACGCTTGACAGATACTTTTCCAACGTACTCTCGTTGGCCTCGTAATACTCTTTCCAACAACAATCCCCATTGTGTCGCAGTAGGAATACACACAACCTGCTTTGTGCAGCCATGTTTACCATTACAGGACAACGGGCCCCATTCAGCAACCGTTCTTAAGAACACATAATGTTCTTAGGCCCACTTACGAAGTTTTTAAGGAGATTTTTTGTATTCACCAATGTTTTCTTAGCTGGGATTTGTTCGTAGGTAAGAACAAAATCTACGAGTGCTCCAGAGCACTCTTAGGGTGGCCTATTTGTTCTTAAGTGTGACAAGTTCCCCCTATTGTCTAATGTTAAATTAATATCCTAGCTAGATAGATGGATATAGATAAGACAGACAGACGGACACAATCATCAATTACCGGTGTTTTAGTGATTAATGACTTTTTGAAAGACCAATATCTTGCAGATCGTGCCCTGGGGAGGGAGCGCAATATTTCACGACCATGTAGACCTATTTCTCCCGAAGTGACAAATATTTATTTGAACGCTTTCGGCTACCTCAGCAGTCCCCCCTTTCTTAAACTTACGTTTTGACATTATGTATTCCCCCCGTGAGATAATACGAATTTGTCTTCTGTAATCTGTTTGTGTTTTCGCTGTGTGTTTGATGTTCGGCTTTTCCGTCGGAATTGTGCCCTTATATGGGGCTTGGCACTCAGCATCAAGGGTTGTAATTGGGGGTTAAATCAACAAAAATGATTCCCGGGCGCGGCACCGCTGCTGCCCACTGCTCCCCTCACCTCCCAGGGGGTGAACAAGGGGATGGGTCAAATGCAGATGACAAATTTCACCACACCTTGTGTGTTTGTGACAATCATTGGTACTTTAACTTGAACTTGAACTTATATAAGGGTGTTTACATATGCAAATTACGGAATTAAGGGTGTTTACGTATGCATATTGGGGAAATAAGGGCGTGTTTATATGCAAATTATGATAGACACACACGCGCTAACCATTTGGCATTTAGCAACTTAAGAACAGCAGGTGGGAACAATTTGGCTGTTTAAGAACACGTCATGAATTTGAATGGACTCCTCAGGAAATCACTTAGGAAGAAAGATAAGAGGAAAAGTTAAGAACTTATTGCTGAATAGGGCCTATTGTCGTTTGGATTTAGAAAGCCTTTTCCCAATTGCTTGTATTCCTTCACTGGACTTGTTCCCGGAAGTGAAAACAAGTGGTGGTCAACCAAGCCAAGAAGGCTGTTGTGCAGCAAAAAAAACTACAGTTTTTTTCCATTTGCTTACACACAATTTGACTAACTGTGTGTATTTTTTCAAAATATATACACACTTTTCCAAACACCACATTCAATTTTCTTAATTCTTAGATATTTGCAAAATGACATTTGGGTCAAAACATATGCCCATTCATCAAAGTTAAGGTTAAGTTAAAGTACCAATGATAGTCACACACACACGAGGTGTGGTGAAATTTGTCCTCTGCATTTGACCCATCCCCTTGTTCACCCCCTGGGAGGTGAGGGGAGCACTGAGCAGCAGCGGTGGTGCTGATAATCGGTCGATTGCTAGTAAAAATATTAAAAGGTAAAACCCATAAAACAACGTTATCTTTGCACATTTTTTCTCTTGTCAATCGCAAAAAAGTCATTGAAAAACTTGTTTTTGGTACCAATAAGCGTTTTTTCGTGCAATGTTGCGATTACAACAAAGAATGCAACTTTGGCAAAACCTTGAAAATTCAGCCGCAGGCAGGCAACTCTTAAAAGGGAGTCCTGTATTTTGTAGGAAATGCTGATGTCATACGATATGGCACCTTGTGATACAAGATTAATTGGTTCTGTGAAGCAGCTTGTCTCTTAAAACATTTTAAGATTGAAATGACGTTAATCTGTGTTTCCCTCCCCCAAAAAACAGCAAAACTTTTAGTTATTAAATATTGCATTGAAATGAGTATTACTAACGACTACAGTAGTTTTATGGGGAACACTTTAGTATGGGGAACACATATTCACCATTAATTAGTTGCTTATTAAAATGCAAATTAGTAACATATTGGCTCTTAATTAGTCATTATTAAGTACTTATTAATGCCTTATTCTGCATGGCCTTATTATACAACCAGTAAGCCATTAACTAAGAGCATTCCCTTAATAACCTCAGAATTATTGCTTATTAGTAACCCTAACGGTTATGTTCCCCTAGTGTCCAAATAACTCTAAATTAAGCCTTTGTTACTTTAATAAGCAACTAATTAATGGTGAATATGTTCACCATACTAAAGTGTTACCGTTTTATGAAATAATATAATATTGATGAATGCATTAATCTACAGAACTGACTTGACCTAACACACACCATCAGCAGCGTTTCCATATTTTCATTGTACATGTCCGCCGTGTTGATATTATTTTAACGCCCTTGGCTTATCGACTCCAACTGCTTCCCCATGTCGACTACCGGTACACTCTCTGTCACGTTGTTGATGATTTAGTTCTTTAATTCAATGAATAGCCTCCACTTCTTCTTCTTCTCAGCACTGCCCTACACACTCACGTTCTTCCATGGTACGGCCATCTAATGTTATCCTTTAGGACCGGATATTTTTGTTTACCGTGACATTCGCTACACCAGTGTTTTTCAACCTTTTTTGAGCCAAGGCACATTTTTTTCATAGAAAAAATCCGGAGGCACACCACCAGCAGAAATCATTAAAAAATGAAACTCAGTTGACAGTAAAAAGTCGTTGTCGCAATTGTTGGATATTAATTAAACCATAACCAAGCATGCATCACTATAGCTCTTGTCTCAAAGTCACGACCTGTCACATCACGCCCTGACTTATTTTGAGTTTTTTGTTGTTTTCCTGTGCATAATGTTTTAGTTGTTGTCTTGCGCTCCTATTTTGGTGGCTTTACCTGTTTTGTTGGTGCTTTCCTGTAGCAGTTTCATGTCTTCCTTTGAGCGATGTTCCCTGCACCTGCTTTGTTTTATCAATCAAGACTATTTAAGTTGTTTTTATCCTTCTTTGTGGGGACATTGTTGATTGTCATGTCATGATCGGACGTACTTTGTGGATGCCGTCTTTGCTCCACAGTAAGTCTTTGCTGTCGTCCAGCATTCTGTTTTTGTTTACTTTGTAACCAGTTAGGTTTTAGTTTTGTTCTGCATAGCCATGCCTAAGCTTCAATGCCTTTTCTTAGGGGCAAACACCTTTTGTTTATTTTTGGTTTAAGCATTAGATACGACGACAAACCCTCGTCGTCTCACACGACGTGTTCCCGACATCTACAAAGCAATTAGCTACCGGCTGCCACCTACTGATATGGAAGAGTATTACATGGTTACGCTGCCGAGCTCTGGACAGCACTGACACTCAACAACGGCACATTATTTGCAGACTATATTTACTTGTTTGCAAAAAATATTTTTACCCCAAATAGGTGAAATTACATAATCTCCCGCAGCACACAGAGGTTGAAAAACACTGCGCTACACCAACTTATGTTTGGGAGGCTTGTAATTTAAATTTTTGGCTCGCAACTTGAAGCATAACAGTTAGCCAAGAAAAACCACGGCTATCTTTAAGAAATAGTCCTGGACGCACTATTTTGCAACGTATTGACTGTGTTTGTCTTTATTTATTTGTGGATTAAATTATTAATGCGAGCTCAAAGGTTGCACTACGTGAAACCGTCTGCAAGGTCCGTATTCCCGTAGCAGGAAGTGAAATATATTCAATCCTGTTGCAAATGTGTCTCCACGAGCAGGAAACAGCGAGGAAATAGATTCCGCACGCACACGAGGATATTCCCTGTGGTTGTAAGCGCGGCACCGCGGGGAGCGTATTTTATTGCAATTGCACAGATTCTATTACTGGGGTAGTCTGGATGTAGCTAAGCATAAGTACAAATATACGGCATAGGGCCTGTGCACACGGGAGTATACGCTGTGAGAATAGCAAGAATGACAAAAGCAAGTAAAGCCATTCAAGACTAACTTGGAGTGAATTCTGTTGAATAATACAATTATCGAGCGATGTGCTGTGGAGCCTCGCTTTTATTGATCACCACTTTTATACACACAACTTTCATCCTAAAACTCGTTTTATTGTGCTGAGAAATTCAACTCCTATAAATGATATAAGAACAAACACAATCATTGTACTATTATGACACATATTTGAGTGCCGGTGCTATATAGTCTATATTTTTCACAATTACTAATAATATTCAATAAAAACTGCTCGTCATACCGAGGAATGTGCAGGTCTTATTTAATGCTATACCTTGTCATGTGCTTGCATGGTGAATTCGTGGTTACCTCAGGATGCAGTGACGGCAGGCCATGTGCAGGTAAAAAGTGTTTAAATAGGAAAAAATAAGAAAACGGTAGCAAAGAGCAAGCTAGTGCAGAGGATGTAGTTGCAGCAAAGTAATGAGGCACAAGGGCAAACAGTGAAACAATACAATAATCCAGCACCGGCAAGGAATAACAAGTCAACCTAAACAGACTACTTTAACCAATAGAAAACAGGCATTGGCAGGAAACCAATCAAAAAGTGAAGATAAAGCACAACAAGGAGTCCAACAGGAAGTGCTACTAAAACACAGCAAAATAAAGAACAAAATCCAAACTTTCAAACTTTTCCGTTTTATATCGATTTCTGAATTTCTCATGAATAAATAGTTGTTTATAAATTATTATTTACATAATGAAACAAATAAGATGATCTTGTTTTTCGATCGAGTTCAATATGTTTACAATATGTTTACAATATGTCAAAGGCTCGGTGGCCTTGTGATAAAATTGGGGATTAAATCACCAAAATGATTCCCGAGCGGGGCCACCGCTGCTGCTCACTGCTCCCCTCACCTCCCAGGGGATGGGTCAAATGCAGAGAGTAATTTCACCACGCCTAGTGTGTGTGTGTGACTATTAGTGGTACTTTAACTTTATCAGGATTCTTCTTCCTTGTACTTTGTAAACAGTTTGAGTTTGAACAGTTTCTTTAACTGAATCACATTAGTACTTTGTTCGACTTCATTGCTTATTAATCCAATTAAATAATTGAATTCCACATACTGATATGCTAAAGGTTGTAAATGTTAAGGTTGTATTTCTCCTCTTTTGCCGAGAATAATTGTTGTAGACTTTATGTAGCAGGTTATTGTCACTTTGTGCGTAATTTTAGCTGTTTGCAAATGCACCAAATCATTGGATTTCAATATTTGGAGTATAAATATTTGGGATTTTGCCACTAACCGCTGGACGAGATCTGACCAATCTAAGTCTACGAGCATACACCAGATTGTTTTTGTGGGTGTGGGGTGTCCGGTCTTTAGGATGCACCAGTCTCTGTCCCAGGGTGTTGCCTGGTTTAAAGTGTACTGGGATGTTATGTTGGTTAAAAATTATTCTGAGTTTCTCAGATAGACCTGGTACATATGTAATGACAATATTTTCTGCCACGTTTTTCCTCCTAATCCAATCTATTCTTGTTATTTCTGGAATTGGATGCACTTTTCACAAACGACCAGCTGGGGTGACCACAGGTTTGAGATGACAATGACCTGGATGAATGAGAACCTTCATAGACACGACTTCCGGACGGCTTCGAAGCGATTCTGGACCACCATCCGCCTGCCTCCTGAGAGGGAAGGAGTGCACTGTCAACTCTGTGTATGGTGGGAATGGTGTGCTGCTGACCTTAAACTCAGGATGTTGTAGATCGGTGGAGGGACTACTTTAAAGACCTCCTCAATCCCACATACACATCTTCCTATGGGGAAGCAGTGACTTGGGTCTCTGTGGTGGGCTCCCCTATTTCTGGGGCTGAGGTTGCCAAGGTAGTTAAAAAGCTCCTCGGTGGCAAGGCCCCGGGAGTGGATGAGATCCCCCCGGAGTTCTTTAAGGCTCTGGATGCTGTGGGGCTGTCGTGGTTGACGAGACTATGCAGCATTGCGTGGACCTCGGGGGCGGTGCATCTGGATTGGCAGACCAGGGTTGGTGATTCCTTGCTGTAAGAAGGGGAAACAGAGGGTGTGTTCCAACTATCGTGGAAACACACTCCTCAGCTTTTCTGGCAAGGTCTATTCAGGTGTACTGGAGAGGAAGCTAAGACTGATAGTCGAGGAGCAGTGATGTTTTCGTCCTGGTCGTGGAACTGTTGACCAGCTCTTTATTCTCAGCAGGACCCTCGAGGGTGCATGGGTGTTTGCCCCATCAGTCTACATGTGCTTTGTGGACTTGTAGAAGGCATTGGAAGGTGTCCCTCGGGAAGTCCTGTGGGGAGTACTCCGAAAGAATAGGTACCGGACCGCTTGATTGTGGCAGTCCCCTCCTTGTATGATCAGTGTCAGAGCTTGGTCCACATTGCCGGCAGTAAGTCAAAATCGTTTCCAGTTAGGGTTGGACTCTGCCGGGGATGTCCTTTGTCACTGACTCTGTTCATTAGATTTATGAACAGAATTTCTAGGTGCAGTCAGGGCGTTGGGGGATCCGGTTTGATGGCTGCAGGATTAGGTCTCTGCTTTTTGCAGATGATGTGGTCTTGCTGGCTTCATCTAGCCAGTATCTTCAATTCTCACTAAATCAGATCGCAGCTCAGTGTGAAGCGACTGGAATGAGAATCAGAACCTCCAAGTCAGAGTCCACGGTTCTCGCCCGGAGAAGGGTTGAGTTTCAACTTCGGGTTGGGGAGGAGATCCTGCCCCAAGTGGAGAAATTCAAGTACCTCAGATTCTTGTTCACGAGTGCTGGAAGAGTGGATCGTGAGAGCTACAGGCGGATCGATGATGCGGACCCTGTATCGATCTGTCGTAGTGAAAAAGGAGCTGAGCCAGAAGGCAAAGCTCTCAATGTAGCGGCCGATCTATGTTCCTATCCTCACCTATGGACATGAGCTTTGGGTTGAGACCGAAAGGACAAGATCATGGGTACAAGCAGCCAAAATTAGTTTCCTCTATCTGGTGGCGGGGCTCTCCCTTTACAGATGGGGTCAGAAGCTCTGTCATTCAGGTGGAGCTCAGAGTAAAGCCTCTGCTCCGCCACATCGAAAGGAGCCAGATGAGGTGGTTAGGGCCTAATCAGGATCCCTTCCAGATGCCTTCTTGGGAGGTGTTTCAGGCATGTCCGGCCAGTAGGAGACCACGGGACATTTTGGGCAGACTATGTCTCCCTGGCCTGGGAAAGCCTTGGGATCCCACAGGAAGAACTGGACAAAATGGTGGATAGAGGGAAGTCTAGGTTTGACTGTTTAGGCTGCTGGCCCCGCGACCCGACCTGGGGTAAGCGAAAGAAGTTGGATGGATGGACGCGGTGTGTTTTATCAAGACTAAAACTCAACTGCGAGTGCAGAAGTATTTTTCATCTTTATTTAGCACGCCTGAAAAGTATGTGCAAACACAGTTACACCTATAATTTTATAGCTGCTGAATGACTTAAGGGGTTTATCAAAACAAATTCAATTAATGACTTCTAGTGTTTTTTTTTAATAACATTCGTTTTTTCATATACAAGATATGTTACAAACATATCTTTATATGAAAAAAAAGTATTGCAATAGGCCTTTTCTTGCATTTTCTTCTACACATTCGCAGTTAGTGCCACAGCCTCTCCCATGAGCACACTGTCAGTGGTTTCAAAAAAGTGGTTTCCATCGTAGGTGCACCGCAGGACTGCTTCTAAAATGCCCATAAAAAGTGGTACGTCTGCTGCTTATTTGACAACATGGCAAAATGCACAGGTAGGAGCATGACAACATAAATGAGCAGTAAATGATCTGTGGTGAAAGCCCTGTATAGCAGTGTTTTTCAACCTTTTTTGAGCAAAGGCACATTTTTTGCGTTAAAAAAATCCGGAGGCACACCACCAGCAGAAATCATTAAAAAACGAAACTCAGTTGACAGTAAAAAGTCGTTGTCGCAGTTGTTGGATATGACTTTAAACCATTACCAACCATGCATCGATGTAGCTCTTGTCTCAAAGTAGGTGTACTGTCACCACCTGTCACATCACGCTGTGACTTATTTAGATTTTTTTTGCTGTTTTCCTGTGTGTAGTGTTTTATTTCTTGTCTTGCGCTCCTATTTTGGTGGCTTTTTCTCTTTTTTTGGTATTTTCCTGTAGCAGTTTCATGTCTTCCTCTGAGCGATATTTCCCACATCTACTTTGTTTTAGCAATCAAGAATATTTCAGTTGTTTTTATCTTTCTTTGTGGGGACATTGTTGATTGTCATGTCATGTTCGGATGTACAGTACATTTGGATGCTGTCTTTGCTCCACAGTAAGTCTTTGCTGTCGTCCAACATTCTGTTTTTGTTTACTTTGTAGCCAGTTCAGTTTTAGTTTCGTTCTGCATAGCCTTCCCTAAGCTTCAATGCCTTTTCTTAGGGGCACTCACCTTTTGCTTATTTTTGGTTTAAGCATTAGACACCTTTTTACTTGCACAATGTTTCCGACATCTGCAAAGCAATTAGCTACCGGCTGCCACCTACTGATATGGAAGAGTATTACACGGTTACACTGCCAAGCTCTAGACAGCACCGACACTCGACAACAACAACACATAATTTGCAGACTATATTTACTGGTTTGCAAAAAATATTTTTAGCCCAAATAGGTGAAATTAGATAATCTCCCATGGCACACCAGACGGCACAGTGGTTGAAAAACACTGCTGTATAGTACACACAAAAAACCTCATTTAAATAGGGCGGTCTGCACCACTTTTCAATTCCATATGCGGTCTTAGTAGATCACATGCAACACGCCCACACATTTTTTATAGTTTGCACACGCTGTTTAGCGAGTGGTCTTTGGATCTTAGTAGGTCAGGCCCAATATGTATTTTTCAAACTGACCTTTTTTGTAACACGGTGAGTGAATGAAGTGTACATTTGAAGTTATGTCCCCCTATTTCTGCACTCAGATAATAAAGAATGTGTTATGTTTATGAGGAAGTGTAGACGGCACAAACACAAGGGGGCGTAGTTGCTTTATGATTTATTTTATATATACTGTATATACACAATATATATACAAATCAAACAATGATAATATAATCTAAACTAGAGAATGGCGTGTGACTAAATTCAAGAGTGTATGGTGTAAGACTATGTGCGGGTATTAGCTGTTGAGTGTTACTGTAATGTTGAGTGAGAAGCAGGAAGTCTCGAAGGGGAAATGCAGGCTCGAATGTCCGTGATACAGGCAGGCAGTCGGGGAATACAGTGAAGCGTCAAAAGGGTCCGTGTCCAAGTAGGGGTCGAGAATCAAGGGAGGCAGTCTAAAGTCCAGAGGGAAGTCTAGGCACAAAGCTCATCACGGGAAGTACTGCAGGAAACACAAGGCACATAAGACACGGGAACTGGGAAGATACAGAGAGAGCAAGTATGCGGGAGGGAAGCCAGAGACGGGATGCTTACTACGGGAACAGATTATTACGTTCCGGCGCTGGCTCTTCGGGTCCACTGGTCTTTATACTGCTAGCCTTCATCAGTCCCAGGTGCGCTGATTGCTGATTGCCTGCAGCCTTGCTGGCGTGTGTCCTGGCGCGCTGCTAGCGGAGGCGCCGGCAGAGCTTGCAGCAGAAGACATGCGGATGACATAATAAATGCTTAGTTGCATATATTGGTGGTATTTGATTATGTCCATCTTATGTAGAAGATAGATGGTTGAATGATGATGGATGATGGATGTTTGGATCGGATGATTGCTGAATGAATGGAGACTGGCGGCCAGACAAATAGAGGGTTGCAATTTGGAAAGACAAAGATGTGTGTCCTTTTTTTGGATCCATTCTCTTTGTTGAAGCGAGAGACGGACATCAATTGCCGTGATGTATTGGAAATGAGTCACCGCGGAAACACCCGAGAGGCAACACTACTATATGTGCATGAGTCCATGTGCGTGTTTGGCCTCATGAGGATGTGTACTTACAAACCTCTATCTTCTTGTAAGGCGAAAACACGATTGTGCAGCTAACGAAGCCTACGGGGTCTCAAAGTACAACCAGAACTTTGGCGCCACTATGGAAACACACACACACACACACACACACACACACACACACCAACACACACTCCACAAATGTTCCAGAGTTGTCTTCATTTCCTGACAGACGTTTCAATATGGCATCAACTATTAAATGCAGGCTGCTGCGTATCCTAACAGCGCAGTGCGGCTGTGCTGTGTTTAATGGTCCAAAAGGAGTGCAGACGCCAGAAAAGACCTCCCGCTGTTTTGCTGCGAGCACGCCAAGTAAAAGTAGCTCTGGTAGTGAAGTATTCCAGCTAGTCACTCAGCACGTTTCCATGCACTAAATTAGTTAATTTCGCAAATAAATCAGCTCAAAATAAGCTTGATTAAAATTGCCCTATTATGCAACATTTTCTTACCCATTGGTACCTGCCGTTGTGTGTTTGGGAGCTGCATAAGTGCCGGAAATGTGAACTCAAATCATGCGTAAATATTTATGAAACTACACTACCGTTCAAAAGTTTAGGGTCACCCAAACAATTTTGTGGAATAGCCTTCATTTCTAAGAACAAGAATAGACTGTCGAGTTTCAGATGAAAGTTCTCTTTTTCTGGCCATTTTGAGCGTTTAACTGACCCCACAAATGTGATGCTCCAGAAACTCAATCTGCTCAAAGGAAGGTCAGTTTTGTAGCTTCTGTAATGAGCTAAACTGTTTTCAGATGTGTGAACATGATTGCACAAGGGTTTTCTAAACATCAATTAGCCTTCTGAGCCAATGAGCAAACACATTGTACCATTAGAACACTGGAGTGATAGTTGCTGGAAATGGGCCTCTATACACCTATGTAGATATTGCACCAAAAACCAGACATTTGCAGCTAGAATAGTCATTTACCACATTAGCAATGTATAGAGTGTATTTCTTTAAAGTTAAAACTAGTTTAAAGTTATCTTTATTGAAAAGTACAGTGCTTTTCCTTCAAAAATAAGGACATTTCAATGTGACCCGAAACTTTTGAACGGTAGTGTATCTTGCCTTCCTTCGTACTTTTGCCAAACGAACCGTTTGGAATTTGCCCCATTGGCGAGTCCGCCATTGAAACTTCTCTATGACTTTAGTTCCAAGCGTCTCCTGTTTGTTTGAGATTGTCATTACTGCCACCAGTGGTGGAAAAGTGTATTACAACTGAGTACGGACCACAGCTAAAAAACATATATTTTTGGCGGCCCTCTAAGGCAGTGTTTTTCAACCACTGTGAGGCGGCGCATGTGTGCCGTGAGATACAATCTGGTGTGCCGTGGGAGATAATGTAACTGGGGCGGCGTGGCGAAGTTGGTAGAGTGGCCATGCCAGCAATCGGAGGGTTGCTGGTTACTGGGGTTCAATCCCCACCTTCTACCATCCTAGTCACGTCCGTTGTGTCCTTGGGCAAGACACTTCACCCTTGCTCCTGATGGCTGCTGGTTAGCGCCTTACATGGCAGCTCCCGCCATCAGTGTGTGAATGTGTGTGTGAATGTGGAAATACTGTCAAAGCGCTTAAAAATATTTTTTGCAAACCAGTAATTATAATCCGCAAATAAAGTGCCGTTGTTGAGTGTCTCTGCTGTCTAGAGCTCCGCAGAGTAACCATGTTGTTCTCCTCAATATCAGTAGGCGGAAGCTGGTAGCTAATTGCTTTGTAGATGTCAGGAACACGTCGTGTGAGATGACGATGGTTTGTCATGATCACAATATGCAGACCACAGCGGAAGGCAGGGTGCAGGTAAAAAAATATCTAATGCTTAAACCGAAAATAAACAAAAGGTGAGTGCCCTTAAGAAAAGGCATTAAAGCTTAGGTATGGCTACGCAGAAGGAAACTAAAACTGAACTGGCTACAAAGTAAACAAAAACAGAATGCCGGACGACAGCAAAGACTTACAGCGTGTGGACCAGAGACGGCGTCCACAAAGTACATCCGTACATGACAATCAACAATGTCCACACAAAGAAGGATAAAACCAACTTAAATAGTCTTGATTGCTACAACAAAGCAGGTGCGGGGAATAGCGCTCAAAGGAAGACATGAGACTGCAACAGGAAAATACCAAAAAACAGGAAAAGCCACCAAAATAGGAGCGCAAGAGAAGAACTAAAACACTATGCACGGGAGCACAACCAAAAAACTCCAAATAAGTCAGGGCGTGATGTGACAGGTCGTGACAGTACACCTACTTTGAGACAAGGGCTATAGTCATGCATGCTTGGTTATGGTTTAAATTCATATCCAACAATTGCGACAACGATTTTTTACTGTCAACTGAGTTTCATTTTTTAATGATTTCTGGTGGTGGTGTGGCCCCAGCTCTACAGGTTAAGAAACACTGATCTGTGCAACATTTTGACCAAAAAACCACGATGACATCTTATGTAGACCACAAGCAAGTGTTTTAAATGTAGGGGGTGGGGGAATCATAATATAACTCTTTAAACCCATGGAAACACCTTAATCTGATCGTGTATAATTTTAGAAAAATCGGATTAACACACCTACAGTAGATTATGCGATTGGAAACCGGTTCTGTCTCAGCATGTAGGCGTTATCAGTGCACCAATCTCCATGGCGAAGACGAACAAGTCAGTGGGTGTGGGGGTGTGGGGGGGATACTGTTTCACCAACAAGCATACAAAGTAGAAGCTGAAGTAAGTCAATACTTTTAAATATATGATTTAAAAACCTACCTGTTTAGTTAGGTTGTTCCTAAAGTATACACTTTAAACATGTAACATAGGACTGGATAGACTTGTATTTCTTCCACAATGGGGGAATAATATGATTGCAGTGCAGAATTTGACAACTTCTAAACAATCGCATTTTGACACAAATAGATGTTTGTATTTGCAATGAAAATAATAATTAGTCAGCAGACAGCAATAAAGAGCGCTGGGTCAGATGACGCGAAGACGGCTTCAATCTCATTCATTCTGATCGTTCACAACAGCGTTGTTCATACTTTATTTAGTGAAGTAAAAATTTAACGCTCAAATACAAGAATTAAGACAACATAATTGACATGTAAATCAGCAATTAAAATACTTCACTGTGTGGTTTGTATTAACAGTAAATATTCCATGCAGTTCACCAAAATGACGTCGACGTCTCTGCATTGTAGATTTGTCTACTAGGAGGAAGATCCCCCTACCACCATCTGCTGGGTTCCCAATGGACTATGGACTATGAATTATCATGAATTTAATAATTCAATAATTGTACCCACTCGGCTTCCTTTTTTGGCCCCTTCCCGAAGTTTCTTCTTTTCCCCAGCTCGGGCTTTTGGAGTTGTTCCTTGCTCGGAAATGGGTTCACATCAGAGGATGTCATTGGGGTTTATAACTAGAGATGTCAGATAATGGCTTTTTTACCGATATCCAATATTCCGATATTGTCCAATTCTTAATTACCGATTCCGATATCAACCGATACCGATATATACAGTCGTGGAATTAACACGTTATTATGCCTAATTTTGCTGTGATGCCCCGCTGGATGCATTAAACAATATAACAAGGTTTTCCAAAACAAATCAACTCAAGTTATGGAAAAAAATGCCAACATGGCACTGCCATATTTGTTATTGAAGTCACAAAGTGCATTATTTTTTTTAACATGCCTCAAAACAGCAGCTTGGAATTTGGGACATGCTCTCCCTGAGAGAGCTTGAGGAGGTTGAGGTGGGCGGGGTGGGGGTCGGGGTTGAGGTGGAGGGGGCGGGGTAGGGAGTAGCGGGGGTGTATATTGTAGCGTCCCGGAAGAGTTAGTGCTGCAAGGGGTTCTGGGTATTTGTTCTGTTGTGTTTATGTTGTGTTACGGTGCGGATGTTCTCCCGAAATGTGTTTGTCATTCTTGTTTGGTGTGGGTTCAAAGTGTGGCCTATATTTGTAACAGTGTTAAAGTTGTTTATACGGCTACCCTCAGTGTGACCTGTATGGCTGTTGACCAAGTATACATTGCATTCACTTGTGTGTGTGAAAAGCCGTAGATATTATGTGATTGGGCCGGCACGCAAAGGCAGTGCCTTTAAGGTTTATTGACGCTCTGTACTTCTCCCTGCGTCCGTGTACCACTCCGTCGTTTTAAAAAGTCATACATTTTACTTTTTGAAACCGATACCGATAATTTTCGATATTACATTTTAAAGCATTTATCGGCCGATAATATCGGACATCTCTATTTATAACCCTTTGAGACACTTGTAACTAAGGGCTATACAAAGATTTTGTAATTTACTGATTGATTCAAAATAGCGATTGCGTCATTCAAACACAATAAAACATTACCAACAACACCAAAAAGCAGTGACAAGTTGAAGTTATCTGTTAGATCCGGAGCTTGAAAGCTACAAGCGCTGGCTTATTAGCATGTAGCATTATCTCCTGTTATTTACATCACCACATAGCTGAACAAGCTGAAACTGTTACGTACGACGGGGGAAGGAGAAGACACTACGGCAGGGATCAGTTCAATAGGTGTATTGAACCTGATGATGATGTGATGGGGTGTGTATGCTACTCTAAGTAAATGGTGCAAGACGATGTGTAGAATTAACGATATAAATGTTACCAGAGTTTGTTGTACATGCGTGTTGGATAAATCCTTCGTCAGACCAAAGGGGCAAGACGAGAAGGCAGTCCGTGGGGAAGCAAGCGGTCGGGGGCTGGAAAGAAGCAACGAGGTCCGTGTCCAAGCAGGGACCGAGGGAGGCAGTCCGGAATCCAGAGGGAAGTCGAGGCACACAGCTCGATCGCCGGAAACAGGGGAAGCCCTCCGGGGAACACAAAGGAAATAAGACACGGGAACAGGGAAGGCACAGGGAGAGATCAAGTACGCAGGAGGGATGCCGGAGACGGGATGTTTACTACGAGGAGTGAACTACGTTCCGGCACTGGATCTTCGGGTCCGCTGGTCTTTATGCTGTCTGTCTTCATTAGTCCCAGGTGCGCAGATTGTAGATTGCCTGCAGCCTTCTAGCGGAGGTGCCGGCAGAGCTTGCCGCCGATGACATGCGGGATTGCGCGTGCGCCGTGACAGAAACGACCACAATCGCCCCCTAGTGTATGAGAGGCACACTGCATATGACCAACAGTTGAATTGGAGGTAGAGCTAGGAAAGTGGGACTTCACATAGATGTGAAAACATACTAAACTCAATTATTTGAGAAATCAGACTAATTTAGTGAATGGAAACGTCCATTTTCACCATTAGTGTGTGCAGTTGGTGGGATGGGTCTTTTAGACTAGAATTCCACTGCAAGTCCAATGTTGTGCCTTGGGTCGGTATTTGATTCCTTCTCAGGGCATTGAATGCATCTTAACTGGACTTTTTAAGTTGTCTTGGTAGACATTGCACCTGTCATCTGAGCAGGCTTTATCAGCTCATGCACATGGACTGGATAGAACAGCTCTAGCCTGGGGGGATGGTGCAGCATCCAAGGTATTTATCCTCCAAGGTGGAGACAGAGAAGGATTCAATTCCATTGTGGTGCAACACGACGAGCGTCAAGATACAATGGCATGCTAGTCAACATGTATTAAAAGACGTTGCCTTCATGACTATTGTTATAACTGAATGAGATACTAACCAGTGTTTTTCCAAAAACAACTCTTGTTGGCTGGCACTGGTCTCACCATATCAATCTTAACAACTGTCATTTTGCATCCCAGAAGAGTGAAACCATTCAAAGGTTATATGTTATTGTCTACTTCGGAGGGTAAAAGCATGTTCGACACCATTTTTGGCATAAAGTAAGCATTTTCACAAATTGCGAAATGAAGTAAAAACATCAATACTGCAGTAGTAGTGACTACTAGAGGAGAGCGTTTTTACACCAATTTGGAAAAAATGGTTGTCCAAAACCTAGCCGTCATGCTGGAATTTAGACAATGTAAAATTATTTTTTTACTAAACCCGACGGGGACGTTTTTTGTGTCTGTAGTTTTAATGTTGATCAGCTTTTGTTTGTCCACATTGTCACTGACACAGTCCGTATCCATCCATCCATCCATTTTCTACCGCTTGTCCATAAAGGACTATTGTGCAATTTATATATTTTTTACATACTATATACCAGTGTTTTTCAACCACTGTATCTCACGGCACTCTAGTGTGCCGTGAGATACAGTCTGGTGTGCCGTGGGAGAGTATGGCTAAAAATATTTTTTGCAAACCAGTAATTATAGTTTGCAAATTATGTGTTGTTGTTGAGTGTCGGTGCTGTCTAGAGCTTGGCAGAGTAACCGTGTAATACTCTTCCATATCAGTAGGTGGCAGCCGGTAGCTAATTGCTTTGCAGATGTCGGAAACATTGTGCAAGTAAAAAAGTATCTAATGCTTAAACCAAAAATAAACAAAAGGTGATTGCCCCTAAGAAAAGACATTGAAGCTTAGAGAAGGCTATGCAGAACAAAACTAAAACTGAACTGGCTACAAAGTAAACAAAAACAGAATGCTGGACGACAGCAAAGACTTACTGTGGAGCAAAGACGACATCCACAATGTACATCCGAACACGACATGACAATCAACAATGTCCCCACAAAGAAGGATAAAAACAACTGAAATATTCTTGATTGCTGAAACAAAGTAGATGCGGGAAATATTGCTCAAAAGAAGACATGAAACTGCTACAGGAAAATACCAAAAAAAAGAGAAAAAGCCACCAAAATAGGAGCGCAAGACAAGAACTAAAACACTACACACAGGAAAACAGCAAAAAACTAAAAATAAGTCCCAGCGTGATGTGACAGGTGGTGACAGTACACCTACTTTGAGACAAGAGCTACATTGATGCATGGTTGGTTATGGTTTAAAGTCATATCCAACAATTGCAACAACGACTTTTTACTGTCAACTGAGTTTTGTTTTTTTAATGAATTCTGCTGGGGGTGTGCCTCCGGATTTTTTCAACGCAAAAAATGTGCCTTGGCTCCAAAAAGGTTGAAAAACACTGCTATAAACCTGTGACACTGCAGTCATCCAACTTGTATTCCGACACGTTTTCTTCCCAGAAGTGAAAACCGGTACTTCTTAGAGGCGGTATAGTACCGAATATGATTCATTAGTATCGTGGTACTATACCAATACCGGTATACCGTACAACCCTAGTATATACAGTGTATATATATATATATATGGTAACACTTTAGTATGGGGAACATATTCTAAGTAACAAAGACTTAATTTAGAGTTATTTGGTTAGGGTTGGGGTTAGGGTTAGGGGTATAATAAGGCCACGCAGAATAAGGCATTAATAAGTACTTAATAATGATGAATTAAGAGCCAATATGGTACTAATTTGCATGTTTATAAGCAACTACTTAATGGTGAATATGTTGCCCATACTAAAGTCTCACCATTGATATATATATATATATATATATATATATATATATATATATATATATATATATATATATATATATATATATTTTTGTGTCCGCCCTAAAATCGGTAGGTTGTGAGTAAAACCCCGGCCGAGTCATACCAAAGACTATAAAAATGGGACCCATTACCTCCCTGCTTGGCACTCAGCATCAAGGGTTGGAATTGGGGGTTAAATCACCAAAAATGATTCCTGGGCGCGGCCACCGCTGCTGCCCACTGCTCCTCTCACCTCCCAGGGGGTGATCAAGGGTGATGGGTCAAATGCAGAGAATAATTTTGCCACACCTAGTGTGTGTGTGACAATCATTGGTACTTTAACTTTTTAAATATATATAAACACACACATTAAATACTGTTTATATACAGTATATATGTATATATATATATATATATATATATATATATATATATATATATATATATATATATATATATATATATATATATATATATATATATATATATATGTACAGTATATGTATATACTGTATATAAAGTATATACAGTATATATTTAGAATCGGGAGGAATAATAATCCCGATTTGGATGAGAATAATTGTTTTCCCCCGCACCCTTATTAAAGGCCTACTGAAACCCACTACTACCGACCACGCAGTCTGATAGTTTATGTATCAATGATGAAATCTTAACATTGCAACACATGCCAATACTGCCGGGTTAACTTATAAAGTGCAATTTTAAATTTTCTGCTAAACTTCCGGTTGAAAACGTCTTTGGATGATGACGTATGCGCGTAACGTAATCAGTGAAACAGAAGTATCGGTACCCCATTGAATACAATACAAAATAGCTCTGTTTTCATCTCATAATTCCACAGTATTCTGGACATCTGTGTTGGTGAAACTTTTGCAATTTGTTTAATGAACAATGAAGACTGCAAAGAAGAAAGTTGTAGGTGGGATCGGTGTATTAGCGGCGGACTACGGCAACACAACCAGGAAGACTTTGACTCGGATAGCAGACGCGCTAGCCGACGCTAGCCACCGACCGCACGGATGATCGTGGTAAAGTCCTTCGTCCTTCCGTCGATCGCTGGAACGCAGGTGAGCACGGGTGTTGATGAGCAGATGAGGGCTGGCTGGCGTAGGTGGAGCGGTAATGTTTTTATCATAGCTCTGTGAGGTCCCGTTACTAAGTTAGCTTCAATGGCGTCGTTAGCAACAGCATTTTTAAGCTTCGCCAAGCTGGAAAGCATTAACCGTGTATTTACATGTCCCTGGTTTAATAGTATTGTTGATCTTCTGTCTATCCTTCCAGTCAGGGATTTATTTGTTTTGTTTCTATATGCAGTTAAGCACGATGCTATCATGTTAGCTCCGTAGCTAAGTTAGCTTCAATGGCGTCGTTAGCAACAGCATTTTTAAGCTTCGCCAAGCTGGAAAGCATTAACCGTGTATTTACATGTCCCTGGTTTAATAGTATTGTTGATCTTCTGTCTATCCTTCCAGTCAGGGATTTATTTATTTTGTTTCTAAATGCAGTTAAGCGCGATGCTATCACGTTAGCTCCGTAGCTAAAGTGTTTCGTCGATGTATTGTCGTGAAGATAAAAGTCACTGTGAATGTCCATTTCGCGTTCTCGACTCTCATTTTCAAGAGGATATAGTTTCCGAGGTGGTTTGAAATACAAATCCGTGATCCACAATAGAAAAAGGAGAGAGTGTAGAATCCAATGAGCTAGCTTGTACCTAAGTTACGGTCAGAGCGAAAAAAGATATGTCTTGCACTGCATTCTAGTCCTTCACTCTAACGTTCCTCATCCACGAATCTTTCATCCTCGCACAAATTAATGGGGTAATCGTCGCTTTCTCGGTCCGAATCTCTCTTGCTGCTGGTGTAAACAATAGGAAAATATGAGCAGTCCTTCCTCCGGTGTCGTCACGCTACTTCCGGTAGGGGCAAGGCTTTTTTTTATCAGAGACCAAAAGTTGCGAACTTTATCGTCGTTGTTCTATACTAAATCCTTTCAGCAAAAATATGGCAATATCACGAAATGATCAAGTATGACACATAGAATGGATCTGCTATCCCAGTTTATATAAAAAAATTCATTTCAGTAGGCCTTCAAGGGGCCATTAAACAATCATGTGCACAGTTTTATATATTCCATATCCGTATTTTAGAATTTAAAAACTTACATATAAATACAGACTTGTCTTCAGGCTTATGTACCCACACAATGCAGCATGTAAAATACAACGTATGACCTATCGTTCCGCTGATGTTCACGGCAAAACGTAAAAAAAAACTACAAAAACTCGCTAGGCCCAGCATCCGAGCGTTCAGTGAATGTTCTCACTTGCAGGCATCCACTGGAGTGGAGTGGAGAGGAGGCAGAGAGGGAGAACAGCGACCAGGGTGTGGGAGAGCCTCTTCCATGTCATCTTTAAATCTAGTCAGCCAGGCTTGGGGGCGGAGAGAATGCAAATACATTGAGGTGGTGGGCGGGGCTTGACAGAGAGAAAAATGAATTCCAAATGGTCATTTCTGCATATAAACTAAGCATAACACTGATATCACATTTTATTTTTTTACCTGTGAGGTTACAGCAGTCATCTTCCGTCCTCTCCGACCAAGTGTGAAATATGGCAGTGGGGGTGGAGCAGAGTGGGCGACCCACACTTGAGTAGCACCGCATGATTCACCGTGACAATAAACCTTTATGCGCTATGTTGTATTGCCACTCTTTGCATCTGCGGCTCAGAAAAAAAGGAGGTTTTGGCTCCTCATTGTTGCTGTCCTACGCATCTTCTAAGACTTGACTGGCAGTGAAAAAGATATTTGAAAAACCATTATGTTCTTTTCACGACAATGTTGCAGTTTTTGTACGCTCCGCTTTTTGTACGATTCGGTTTTCAACGGAAAATGTTTGTATAGCGTCTCTGCGCAGTTTATTGCAATCAGACTCAAAATGGGACTTTTTACCGCATTTCAAAATGTTTCTGTTCAAATAAGGAGCAATTGGGGAAATTAAGAGATTGTTTTAATAACAGGTGGCTAGCATGTCTAAAAGGTACGTGCTAACTTAGCTATATTGCTAGCTCGTTATAATAATGATAACTTGTCCTCAAAACAATGATTGTGTGGCTAATTTGTTCTACATAAACAGTGTGCCTGGCTTAGTGATAATAGTCACTACACTTTATGACAGCGACACTACACTTTATGATAGTGACATTACACTTTATGATAGTGACATTACACTTTATAAAAGTGACACTACACTTTATGACAGTGACACTACACTTCATGATAGTAACACTACACTTTATGATAGTAACACTACGCTTTATGACAGCGACACTACACTTCATGATAGTAACACTACAGTTTATAATAGTAACACTACACTTTATGACAGCGACATTACACTTCATGATAGTAACACTACACTTTATGATAGTATCACTACACTTCATGATAGTAACACAACACTTTATGATAGTGACACTACACTTTATGATAGTAACACTACACTTTATGATAGCAACACTACACTTTATGACAGCGACACTACACTTCATGATTGTAACACTACACTTCATGATAGTAACACTACACTTTATGATAGTAACACTACACTTTATGATAGTAACACTGCACTTCATGATAGTAACACTACAATTTATGATAGTAACACTACACTTTATAATAGTGACACTACACTTTATGATAGTGACACTACACTTAATGATAGTAACACTACACTTTATGAGAGCGACACTACACTTCATGATAGTAACACTACACTTAATGATAGTAACACTACACTTTATGATAGTGACACTACACTTCATGACAGTAACACTACACTTTATGACAGCGACACTACACTTCATGATAGTAACACTACACTTCATGATAGTGACACTACACTTCATGATAGTGACACTACACTTCATGATAGTAACACTACACTTAATGATAGTGACACTACACTTTATGATAGTGACACTACACTTTATGATAGTGACATTACACTTCATGATATTAACACTACATTTAATGATAGTAACACTACACTTTATGATAGTTACACTACACCTTATGATAGTGACACTACACTTCATGATAGTAACACTACACTTTATGATAGCGACACTACACTTTATGATAGTGACACTACACTTTATGATAGTGACACTACACTTTATGATAGTGACTTTACACTTCATGATAGTAACACTACACTTCATGATAATAACACTATACTTTATGATAGTAACACTGCACTTTATGACAATGAAACTACACTTTATGATAGTAATACTACACTTATTGATAGTAACACTACACTTTATGATAGCAACACTACACTTTATGACAGCGACACTACACTTCATGATATTAACACTACAATTTATGATGGTGACACTACACTTTATGATAGTGACATTACAGTTTGATAGTGCACTACACTTTATGATAGTGACACTACGTTTCGTAATGGTGACACAACATTTTGTAATGGTGACACTACACTTTGTAATAGTAAGACTACACTTTATGATAGTGGCATTACACTTTGTGATAGTGACACTATATTTTATGATGGTGACACTGAACTTTATAATAGTGACATTATAGTTTGTGATAGTGAGACTACACTTTATGATATTGACACTGCACTTTATGATAGCGACACCAAACTTTATTATAGTGACACTACACTTTATGATAGTGACACTACACTTTATGATAGTGACACTACACTTTGATAGTGACACTAAACTTTGTGATAGTGACACTACACTTTATGATAGCGACACTACACTTTATGATAGTGACGCTACAGTTTGATAGACACTACACTTCATGATAGTGACACTACACTTTGATAGACACTGCACTATATGATAGTGACACTACACTTTATGATAGTGACGCTACACTTTATGATAGTGACGCTACACATTGATAGAGACTACACTATTTTATAGTGACACTAAACTTTGTGATGGTTACACTGCACTTTATGATAGCGACTCTACACTTTATGATAGTGAGATTACATTTAATGATAGTGACGCTACACTTTGATAGACACTACACTATATGATAGTGAAACTCAACTTTGTGATAGTAACACTACACTTTATGATAGCGACACTACACTTTATGACAGTGAGACTTCACGTCATGATAGTGACACTACACTTTGATAGAGACTACATTATTTTATAGTGACACTCAACTTTGTGATAGTAACACGACACTACACTTTATGATAGTGAGACTACATTTAATGATAGTGACGCTACACTTTGATAGACACTACACTATATGATAGTGACACTAAACTTTGTGATAGTAACACTACACTTTATGATAGTGACATTACACCTTGTGATAGTGACACTACACTTTATGATAGCGACACTGCACTTTGTGATAGCAACACTACACTTTATGATAGTGACACTAAACTTTGTGATAGTGACACTACACTTTATGATAGTGACGCTACACTTTGATAGACACTACACTATATGATAGTGACACTCAAATTTGTGATAGTAACACTACACTTTATGATAGCGACACTACACTTTATGATAATGAGACTACACTTCATGATAGTGACGCTACACTTTGGTAGAGACTACACTATTTTATAGTGACACTAAACTTTGATAGTAACACTACACTTTATGATAGGGACATTACACCTTGTGATAGTGACACTACCCTTTATGATAGCGACGCTGCACTTTATGATAGTGACATTACACTTTATGATAGTGACACTGAACTTTGTGATAATGACACTACACTTTATGATAGTGATGCTACACTTTGATAGACACTACACTATATGATAGTGACACTAAACTTTGTGATAGTAACACTACACCACACTTTGATAGTGAGACTACACTTAATGATAGTGACGCTACACTTTGATAGAGACTACACTATTTTATATTGACACTAATCTTTGTGATAGTAACACTACACTTTATGATAGTAACAACAGTGAAGGACTAGTGGAAGCGATTCAGATAGGGAAGATGCTGTGAGAGGCGGGTGGGACCTGATATTCAGCTGGGAATGACTACAACAGTAAATAAACGCAAGACATATATATACTCTATTAGCCACAACACAACCAGGCTTATATTTAATATGCCACAAATTAATCCCGCATAACAAACACCTAGGTGTTTGTTATGCTAGCTCCTAGCTCCTAGCTCCCGTCCATATAACCCGCCAATACAATTCAAACACCTGCACAACACACACAATCACTCAGCCCAAAGGACCGTTCACCTAACCCAAGGTTCATAAAGCTTATATATTTACCCAAAGTTACGTACGTGACACGCACGTACGGGCAAGCGATCAAATGTTTGGAAGCGCAGCTGCGTACTCACGGTACCGCGTCTGCGTCTGTGTATCCAAATCAAAGTAATCCTGGTAAGAGTCTGTGTTGTCCCAGTTCTCTACAGGCGTCTGTGTATCGAAGTCAAAGTCCTCCTGGTAAGAGTCTCTGTTGTCCGAGTTCTTCGATCTTGACTGCATCTTTCGGGAATGTAAACAATGAAACACCGGCTGTGTTGTGTTGCTGACTTCCCTCGCAAAATACTCCGCTTCGCACCGACAACTTTCTTCTTTGCTTGCTCAGCTTCTTTCTCCATAATGCAATGAACAAATTACAACAGATTCACCAACACAGATGTCCAGAATACTGTGGAATAATGAGATGAGAACAGAGCTAGTTTGTATTGGCTTCAATGGGGTATCCATACTTCTGTTTCACTGGCTACATCACGCGCATACGTCATCATACATAGACATTTTCAACCGGAAGTTTAGCGGGAAATTTATAATTGCACTTTATAAGTTAACCCGGCCGTATTGGCATGTGTTGCAATGTTAAGATTTCATCATTGATATATAAACTATCAGACTGCGTGGTCGGTAGTAGTGGGTTTCAGTAGGCCTTTAAGCAGGATATTGAGGAAAATATATTAATTTTGTTATTGTGCACAAAAACATTGATTATTGTGTTGCCCAGTATTTGTACTTTTTGGAGGAGTTGGCCTTTGTTTTTTCCATTCCTCTTCCTTGTGAATGATTAATTGAAGCACAAAAAATAATATTTGATAGACTGCTGATAGTGCTGGTGCCCACCCTAAATGTAAACGGAGCCTACAGTAGTCATGAGGTGTCATCAGCCGTGCGTCACGCGGCGTTGCAGCAACATTGAAAGGCGTTTCCATTCAGTCATGTCCTACCTCTCCCAAAGAAAGGTGTCTTTAGCAGTCGGCGAGGTCGCTATCAGCCTCGCACAGGAAGTCGCACATTCCTCAAACAATGAATTCAAATGAGTCCACAGTGTAATACCTTTTATTCCCTTATCTTAACCCCGCAGACGTTCAAACAAAGTAATAACGGTCCTACTTAAACATACTACAATTTGTTGTTTTAGCAACGCTATCAGCAGGATGTCACTCAGGCAAACCTCCGCGTAACATAAGCAAAGAAAACGTTGGTTTTTTATCCATCCGCTCGTCATTTAGAAGACCTCTTGTTCATGATGGATTATGAACAGTCTGGCTTCTATTGGTTGATTAATGAACATTTTATATGTAACTGTCGACCTGATGTTCAACAGTTTAGTCAATTGGCAGATTTGATTCTTAAAGGGGAACTGCACTTTTTGTGGGGAATTTAGCTTATCACCCACAATCCTTATGTAAGATAAGAACTAGAGATGTCAGATAATGGCTTTTTTACCGATATCCAATATTCCGATATTGTCCAACTCTTAATTACCGATACCGATATCAACCGATACAGATATATACAGTCGTGGAATTAACACATTATTATGCCTAATTTTGTTGTGATGCCCCGCTGGATGCGTTAAACAATGTAACAAGGTTTTCCAAAATAAATCAACTCAAGTTATGGAAAAAAATGCCAATATGGCACTGCCATATTTATTATTGAAGTCACGACGTGCATTTTTTTTTTTAACATGCCTCAAAACAGCAGCTTGGAATTTGGGACATGCTCTCCCTGAGAGAGCATGAGGAGGTTGAGGTGGGGGTAGGGGGTAGCGGGGGGTGTATATTGTAGCGTCCCGGAAGAGTAAGTGCTGCAAGGGGTTCTGGGTATTTGTTCTGTTGTGTTTATCTTGTGTTACAGTGTGGAAGTTCTCCCGAAATGTGTTGGTCATTCTTGTTTGGTGTGGGTTCACATGTGGCGCATATTTGTAACAGTGTTAAAGTTGTTTATACGCCCACCCTCAGTGTGACCTGTATGGCTGTTGACCAAATATGCGTTGTATTCACATGTGTGTGTGAAAAGCCGTAGATATTATGTGATTGGGCCGGCACGCAAAAGCAGTGCCTTTAAGGTTTATTGGCGCTCTGTACTTCTCCCTACGTCCGTGTACACAGCAGTGTTTTAAAAAGTCATTAATGTTACTTTTTGAAACCGATACAGATAATTATGAAACTGAAACCAATAATTTCCGATATTACATTTTAAAGCATATATCGGCCGATAATATCGGCAGTATGATATTATCGGACATCCCTGATAAGAACACATATGTATTTTTTAAATTTTTTTTATGCATTGTATGTCATAAAATACAGCAAGTACACAGTGACAGTTGGTAGGTAGTACATGCAAAAGCCTCATTTAAATATGGCAGTCGGCACCACTTTTGTATTTATTTTTTGTGCAAGCAGTCTTAATAGCTAACCCACAACACACCCTGTAATAGGGTTGTACGGTATACCAGTATTAGTATAGTACCGCAATACTAATGAATCATATTCGGTTCTATACCGCCTCTGAAAAGTACTCTTCCGCCCCCCCAAATCGTCGTCACGTCGTGTCATTGCTGGTTTACGAGCAGACGAGCATGTTCGGCGGCACACAATCATGGACTACTTACAAGCAGACACAGCGTGGAGACAGAAAAGGGAGAACGGACGCATTTTGGCTTAAAAACTAACGATAAAGGTGAAGTTATAACACTGAAACGCCCACCGGGAGAGGTGCTTTAAGACATGGCTAGCTAGCTAGCGGCTAAAGTCCAGTCCCAGTAGGCAGTGTTTTAGCTACTTCTAAATCACTAATCCTGGTCTCCATGGCGACAAATAAAGTACATTTCTTACAAGTATCATTCCTGCAGGACGAGGAATAGCTAAACATGCTTCACTACACACCGTAGCTCACCGGCATCAAAATGTAAACAAATGCCATTGGTGCATCTACACCTAACATCCACTGTAATGATACCAAGTACATGCGCGTATCAAGTCAATACTACTATGATTACGTCGATATTTTTTGGCATCACAACATCTTCTTTCGTTTTTTTAAAATGTATATTATGTTTATAAAGTGTCCGCCCTGAGATCGGTAGGTCATGAGTTCAAAACCTGGCCGAGTCATACCAAAGACTATAAAAATGGGGCCTATTACTTCCCTGCTTGGCACTCAGCATCAAGGGTTGGAATTGGGGGTTAAATCACCAAATGATTCCCGGGCGTGGCCACCGCTGCTGCTCACTGCTCCCCTGTGGGGATGGGTCAAATGCAGAGGATAATTTCACGCACCTAGTGTGTGTGTGACAATCATTGGCACTTTAACTTTAACTTTAAATATGTCCCTGGACACATGAGGACTTTGAATATGACCAAGGTATGATCCTGTAACTACTTGGTATCGGATTGATACTGTCATGTCTGTGTTCATGTTTTTGTTTGGCCATGTGCTGTTTTGTTTTTTGGACACTTCCTTAGTTCCTGGTTTCACTTCCTGGTTTTGTTTTGTTTCCATGGTTACTCATTAGTTTCACCTGTTCCACGTTTGGACTCACACACACCTGTCTCACGTTTTCACATTGTCATGTCACGCACCTGTTCACAGTTAGTCACGCACCTGTTTTCACTTATCATGTCACTATATAGGCTTTTCTGTTTCTGTTGTTTGTCCTGGCGACATCACATTCATGCCATGTTCACAGTTCCTTGTCACGTTAGTTCTTGTTTCATCTCATGCCAAGTAAGTTTTGTTTATTGTTCATAGTTTTGTGCCCACGTGCATGTCTTTTGTTTCATAGTCTAGTTTTCTACTTCCGCCTTTGTGCGCGCTTTTTGTTTTGTCATAGCCAAGTTTGTTACCTCCTCTGTGAGCGCCTTTTGTTTGTACCTTTTGTTTGAGTTAAAAGATTAAACATGTCCTCACCTGCACGCCACGTATGGTCCAATTCGTTTGCACCACGGGAGAGTAAACCACGCCAAAGACCAAGTCTTGACAGATGTCGCCAGCATAAGAGCTCTCCCGCAAGATTGGACAAAGGAACGTGGGAGGTCCTGCGCGCCATGGAAGCCGAGACACTCCGCCATTCCCCCATGGAGCGCAGGGATCTCATGTGGGGTCCGACCGGCAAACTGGTGCCGATCAGCTCCCTTTGGCCCGGGGACGTTGGCACGTCATCCCTGTCCCGGAAGCGGCGCTCCAGACCGAGGACGTCAGGGAAGGTGAGCGGACAGCACGCTGCGCTCCTGCAGGCTCCTCCCCCTCCGGGCGGAAATGGAAGTCAGCCAGCCTGGCAGCTCAAGGAGCACTCCACAGACCTGGAGATTTTTTTCCCAAATTCTTTACCGGTTCAATCCAAGCCACCCAAATTCCATGCCCCGCCCCCCAGGACTCATGCCACGCCCAAGTCACACATTTTTTTTTCACCCACAAAAGCCCAGGTGGGGGGGAAAGAAATACTTTTTGGACAGTTTGGAGGGGAGGATTCTGCCCCCCTCCTGACCACCCTCCACCCACCCAAAGAAACGATTCCAGACGGCAGGGCGCGCGTCTGGTATCCGCTCCTTGAGGGGGGGGCTAGGGCTGGGAATTGTTCAGGTGGGGTGGCTCAGCATCATCACGCCAAGCCACAGCCTCCAGCACGACCACCACCACCTGTCTTTCGACCTGCCAAGCCACAGCCACCAGCACGACCCCCACCACCAGTCTTTCGTCACGCCAAGCCACAGCCTCCAGCACGACCCCCACCACCTGTCTTTCGACCTGCCAAGCCACAGCCACCAGCACGGCCGCCACCACCAGTTTTTCGACCATGCCAAGATCCACCTGCTCCACGCCCAGCTCCACGCCAAGCGCCACCAGTACCTGCTCCACGCCAAGCGCCACCAGTACCTGCTCCACGCCAAGCGCCGCCAGTACCTGCTCCACGCCAAGCGCCGCCAGTACCTGCTCCACGCCAAGCGCCGCCAGTACCTGCTCCACGCCAAGCGCCGCCAGTCGCAGCTTCACGACGCCAAGCGCCGCCAGTCGCAGCTTCACGACGCCAAGCGCCGCCAGTCGCAGCTTCACGACGCCAAGCGCCGCCAGTCGCAGCTTCACGACGCCAAGCGCCGCCAGTCGCAGCTTCACGACGCCAAGCGCCGCCAGTCGCAGCTTCACGACGCCAAGTGCCGCCAGTCGCAGCTTCACGACGCCAAGTGCCGCCAGTCGCAGCTTCACGACGCCAAGTGCCGCCAGTCGCAGCTTCACGACGCCCAGTGCCGCCAGTCGCAGCTTCACGACGCCAAGTGCCGCCAGTCGCAGCTCCACGCCAAAACCAAGCACCCCCAAACCAAGACCAAGTCCAAGACCAACTACGCCAAGACCAAGACCAACTACGCCAAGACCAAGACCAACCACGCCAAGTCCAAGACCAAGACCAACCACGCCAAGTCCAAGACCAAGTCCAAGACCAAGACCCAGACCCTCGCCAAGTCCAAGACCAAGACCAACCACGCCAAGTCCAAGTCCAAGACCAACCACGCCAAGTCCAAGTCCAAGACCAACCACACCAAGTCCAAGACCAAGACCCACGCTGCCAAGACCATGACCCACGCTGCCAAGACCAAGACCGCCAAGGCCAAGACCACCCACGCCAAGACAAAGACCCCCCACGCCAAGCTTCGCCGCCTGACGCACCACGCCAAGCTTCGCCGCCTGACGCACCACGCCAAGCTTCGCCGCCTGCCACGACAACGCGCCCACCTCCTCGTCGGCCAAGGATGTGGCCATTCCATGGGCGTCCGCCACGCCAGGTGCGCCGACCTCCTCGTCTGCCACGAATGTGGCCATTCCCAGGTCGCCCACCTCGTCAGGTTCAGCGGCGGTCTACCCGCCGTCGCCACCTGACTCTGCCCCGGTGGATTCGGGGACACCTGGTCTGGCGACCCACCGCCATGTCCCCCTCCCCCCCTCCCATGACTCTTGATCCTGTTTTTTGTTTTTGGCCATCTGGGATCTGTCCGTAAGGGGGGGGTTCTGTCATGTCTGTGTTCATGTTTTTGTTTGGCCATGTGCTGTTTTGTTTTTTGGACACTTCCTTAGTTCCTGGTTTCACTTCCTGGTTTTGTTTTGTTTCCATGGTTACTCATTAGTTTCACCTGTTCCACGTTTGGACTCACACACACCTGTCTCACGTTTTCACATTGTCATGTCACGCACCTGTTCACAGTTAGTCACGCACCTGTTTTCACTTATCATGTCACTATATAGGCTTTTCTGTTTCTGTTGTTCGTCCTGGCGACATCTCACATTCATGCCATGTCCACAGTTCCTTGTCACGTTAGTTCTTGTTTCATCTCATGCCAAGTAAGTTTTGTTTATTGTTCATAGTTTTGTGCCCACGTGCATGTCTTTTGTTTCATAGTCTAGTTTTCTACTTCCGCCTTTGTGCGCGCTTTTTGTTTTGTCATAGCCAAGTTTGTTACCTCCTCTGTGAGCGCCTTTTGTTTGTACCTTTTGTTTGAGTTAAAAGATTAAACATGTCCTCACCTGCACGCCACGTATGGTCCAATTCGTTTGCACCACGGGAGAGTAAACCACGCCAAAGACCAAGTCTTGACAGATACCCACATTTGTGGTATAATCCAAAACTAATGTAAAGTATCCGAACAACAGAAGAATAAATGATTTTATTACATTTTAACAGAAGTGTTCACAGACATGTTAAAAGACAAAATAAACCGATATTAACAGTAAATGAACAAGTAGATTAATAATTAATTTTCTACCACTTGTCCTTAATAATGTTGACCAAATAATAGAATAATAAATGACACAATATGTTACTGCATATGTCAGCAGACAAAATTAAGAGCCTTTGTTTGTTTACTTACTAATAAAAGATGAGTTGCCTAGTATGTTCACTATTTAATTTAAGGACTTAACCGCTATAACAAACATATGTTTAATGTACCCTAAGATTTTTTGTTAAAATAAAGCCAATAATGCAACTTTTTTGTGGTCCCCTTTATTTAGAAAAGTACAGAAAAGTATCAAAATAATTTTAGTACCGGTACTGCTACCAAAATATTGGTATCATTACAACACTAGTACAGTATATATATTTCACATAAAACATAATATGGCGCTTATGCAGCTAAAATACCAACAAAATTATCAGCCCTCAGCCTTTAAAAAAAACGCATTCTCAGCGCCGTATGCGATCGATACAATCCCGATTGAATGTGCTCAACGAAAACTGCAAGGTCGGTTTTAAGAAAAGTATACTTTTAATATATACTGCACAGAAAGTGTTTTAATAGGCAAGAGTTGCAGCTCAACATTTGCAATGTGGTATTCGGTAGGGAGTGTACTCTTGACCGTGGAGCGATAAGAATTATCTGACTTTTTTCTGTGTGCGCGCTCGACCTCCCTGCTTTCCTCCTTATCATTTATTTCCTGCAGCACTGTTTTTTATTTGTATTTTACACCTCCCTCTTCTCATTTTTCACTCCTAGCTTCCACCAACCTCCTAAAACAATAACATATATCTATACTGTAGATAACCGGACCCTTTTTCCTGTCCTTAATTGTTTCTGCCTTTGGTTAAATGTCAAAGTCGCTGTTCCTCCTTTCCTACGCCTCCCTCCTTTTTGCCTTCCATGTTCTTTCATTTTCATTACATAGGAGTTAATTACAAGCAAGTAATCAATCAGACTCCATGCATACACGTATTATTACACCACAAATAGAAAGGTGTTTTTGTCTGACCTTTTGGTTTTTCGTTTTATATGAAATCATGTACTGCAACACTTCTCCCAAGAGGAAATAAAGGGAATTATCTATTCTGATTTAATATAACAAATGAAAGACAGGTTTTTACCATCAAGCTTAAATCCGACACGCATTCTGCTCCATTTCTTTAACCCAATGCAGCCCCCGAGTCAAAAAGTTTGGGGACCCCTGATATAGACTATTGAGTTTTGTTTTCAACATGTTCTGCTGGTGGTGTGCCTCTGGATTTTTTCAATGAAAAAGATGTTGCCTTGGCTCAAAAAAGGTTGAAAAACACGGGTATATTGTCCATCTATCCATCCATTTTCTACCGCTTGTCCCGTTCGGGGTCGCGGGGGGTGCTGGAGCCTATCTCAGCTGCATTCGGAGGGAAGGCGGGGGTCATCATCATCGGCGGTCACTCGAACGAGTATAACGATCCTCCTGGTAGGGGTGCATCCCTTTATGGAGGATGCCTGTGCGTGACTTTGTCCTTGACAGAATCGGGACAGGGTCCAGTGGCATGGAGTCCAAGACGACTGGGGACCCTTTTCTGCTGCAGCCTTCTTCCTGCCATCGCAGCCGTTGTGGTAGTTCTTCAATCTACCGTCTTCCGCCTGCTCCGTCGTTGAGGTGTTCACCGTATCCCTGGCTCGGGGGCAGTCAGGTACTAGGCCTTTGCCAAGGGCCACCTGGGGTAACAGTAGTAAAGGGGTTAACCTCCTAGTGCCCCAAGACCCTCCACTGCCGGAAGCACTTTAACGTCATGCCCAGGACAAGGAAGGCGGGGTTCACCCTGGACAAGTCGCCACCTCATCGTAGGGCCAACACAGATAGACAGACAACATTCACACTCACATTCACACACTAGGGCCAATTTTAGTGTTGCCAATCAACCTATCCCCAGGTGCATGTCTTTGGAGGTGGGAGGAAGCCGGAGTACCCGGAGGGAACCCACGCAGTCACGGGGAGAACATGCAAACTCCACACAGAAAGATCCCGAGCGCAGGATCGAACCCAGGACCTTCGTATCGTGAGGCAGATGCACTAACCCCTCTCAATCAATCAATCAATCAATGTTTATTTATATAGCCCTAAATCACAAGTGTCTCAAAGAGCTGCACAAGCCACAACGACAACCTCGGTTCAGATACCACAAAAGGGCAAGGAAAAACTCACAACCCAGTGGGATGTCAATGAGAATGACTATGAGAAATCTCATGGGTAACTTACACATCTGTGAAGGCGCCATTAATGCTGAAAGGTACATACAGGTTTTGGAGCAACATATGTTGCCATCCAAGCAACGTTACCATGGACGCCCCTGCTTATTTCAGCAAGACAATGCCAAGCCACGTGTTACAATACCGTGGCTTCATAGTAAAAGAGTGCGGGTACTAGACTGGCCTGCCTGTAGTCCAGACCTGTCTCCCATTGAAAATGTGTGGCGCATTACGAAGCCTAAAATACCACAACGGAGACCCCCGGACTGTTGAACAACTTAAGCTGTACATCAAGCAAGAATGGGAAAGAATTCCACCTGAGAAGCTTAAAAAATGTGTCTCCTCAGTTCCCAAACGTTTACCGAGTGTTGTTAAAAGGAAAGGCCATGTAACACAGTGGTGAACATGCCCTTTCCCAACTACTTTGGCACGTGTTGCAGCCATGAAATTCTAAGTTAATTATTATTTGCAAAAAAATAATAAAGTTTATGAGTTTGAACATTAAATATCTTGTCTTTGTAGTGCATTCAATTGAATATGTGTTGAAAAGGATTTGCAAATCATTGTATTCCGTTCATATTTACATCTAACACAATTTCCCAACTCATATGGAAATGGGGTTTGTATGTAATATTATATATTATACAATTTAACATGAGTGAGTAGCAGTTTAGTTGTCTCTTGCCTACAGTCTAGCATTGTGGTGGCTGCACGAGTGCTGCCGGCACCAGGGAGCCGCGGTTTATTGAGGAGAAACGTGTCAGTATACAGGAACAGTAATCCCTGTCTTTGGCGGGTCAGGGTCTTTTTCACGCCACACATCTTCAGTCCTTATCAGATTCCTGCCGAGTGCTGACCTTGAGATTGCGATGATCTCCCCTCCTTCTCGTCTCCTTTCCTCTCATCAAGGCCAGAGGAGATAAGAAGTGACTGCTCGCTGATAGAGGCCTCGCACGGCCGCTCGCCCACACGCCAACTCCTCCCGGCTGGACGACGACGGCAGATTTCGGCGTCGAGAGATCGAGCTTATCGGGCGACCGCCAAAACCTCCTCCGGCAAAGAGCGACAAATAAATACCAGGCGAAGCTACCTCTGTTTCTGACGCCGTGGTGCGGCGTTTCTGGCGACCATCTGCCTGTGACACCTGCTCTTGGTGCGTTGTGTTGAAGAGGGAGGCAATTAAAAGGCAGCTACAAAGAGCAGATTTGTCTGCGCTCAACACTTTGGCCCACCTACACTCCTCTCGGCAGGACAACCACAGCCAGTGGAACATGGCTCCTGTTCTGGGGGTTAATTAACTCGCAGGTGCCAGAACAAAGAGAAGTTTTTTTTTTGTGGCTCTCGGTGTGATGAAGAGGTCACCACAAACTGTATTCATTTTATTCAGTGGGTAAAATATATCATGTTGAATATGTGGCTGGCAGCAATGCACATCAGTGTTTCCCGTAAGCTGCCAAGATACCTGTGGCGGTGGGGGCGTGGCTATGGGCGTGGTCACCATGACATCATCGAGTAATTTGCATAATTTACTACAATGATATGATTTTCTCTAAAAAGGCTCAAAAAATGTATACTTACTAATTAATAATAACAGTTTTGTTTTAAACGTCCATCCATCCATCCATCCATCCATCCATTTTACAATATAATTACAACACTTTATGTACATATTTATATACAGATTTGAACAATAAGTTATTCACTGAAATATATTTATTAAATGTGGTTCTTACAAAAATTATATCTTATAAAATATAAAATTTAAAATGTCTCTTAAAGCTCTGCCCCTTTAAAGGCCTACTGAAATGAATTTTTTTTATTTAAACGGGGATAGCAGATCTATTCTATGTGTCATACTTGATCATTTCGCGATATTGCCATATTTTTGCTGAAAGGATTTAGTATAGAACAACGACGATAAAGATTGCAACTTTTGGTATCTGATAAAAAAAAGGCTTGCACCTACCGGAAGTAGCGTGACGTAGTCAGTTGAACATATACGCAAAGTTCCCTATTGTTTACAATGATGGCCGCATGAAGTGAGAGAGATTCGGACCGAGAAAGCGACAATTTCCCCATTAATTTGAGCGAGGATGAAAGATTTGTGGATGAGTAAAGTGCAAGTGAAGGACTAGTGGGGAGTTGAAGCTATTCAGATAGGGAAGATGCTGTGAGAGCCGGGGGTGACCTGATATTCAGCTGGGAATGACTACAACAGTAAATAAACACAAGACATATATATACTCTATTAGCCACAACACAACCAGGCTTATATTTAATATGCCACAAATTAATCCTGCATAAAAACACCTGCGTGTTTGTTATGCTAGCTCCTAGCTCCTCTGCTAGCTCCTAGCTCCATAGAACACGCCAATACAATTCAAACACCTGATCAACACACACAATCACTCAGCCCAAAAGACCGTTTACCTAACCCAAGGTTCATAAAGCTTATATATTTTTAAAAAGTTACGTACGTGACGCGCACATACGGTCAAGTTATCGAATGTTTAGCAGCCAAGGCTGCATACTCACGGTACCTGATATTCAGCTGGGAATGACTACAACAGTAAATAAACACAAGACATATATATACTCTATTAGCCACAACACAACCAGGCTTATATTTAATATGCCACAAATTAATCCTGCATAATAACACCTGCGTGTTTGTTATGCCAGCTCCTAGCTCCTCTGCTAGCTCCTAGCTCCATAGAACACGCCAATACAATTCAAACACCTGATCAACACACACAATCACTCAGCCCAAAAGACCGTTCACCTAACCCAAGGTTCATAAAGCTTATATATTTTTAAAAAGTTACGTACGTGACGCGCACGTACGGTACGGTACGTGTTATGCTAGCTCTTAGCTCCTCTGCTAGCTCCTAGCTCCATAGAACACGCCAATACAATTCAAACACATGATCAACACACACAATCACTCAGCCCAAAAGACCGTTCACCTAACCCAAGGTTCATAAAGCTTATATATTTTAAAAAAGTTACGTACATACGCAAAAAAAAGCCAAAGCTGCATACTCACAGTAGCACGTCTGCGTCTTTGTCATCCAAATCAAAGTAATCCTGGTAAGAGTCTGTGTTGTCCCAGTTCTCTACAGGCGTCTGTGTATCCAAGTCAAAAGTCCTCCTGGTTAGAGTCTCTGTTATCCGAGTTCTTCCATCTTGACTGCATCTTTCGGGAGTGTAAACAAAGAAGCGCCGGCTGTGTACTGTTGTGGCTGACTACGTTCGAAAAATACGTCCATTTCGCACCGACAACTTTCTTCTTTGCTTGCTCGGCTTCCTTCTCCATAATGCAATGAACATGATTGAAACAGATTCACGAACACAGATGTCCAGAATACTGTGGAATTATGAAATGAAAACAGAGCTTTTTCGGCTTCAATGTGGAAGGCATACCCGTGTTCGCCGGTCTACGTCACGCGCATACGTCATCCTCAGAGGCGTTTCGAACCGGAAGTTTAGCGGCAAATTTAAAATGTCACTTTATAAGTTAACCCGGCCGTATTGGCATGTGTTATAATGTTAAGATTTCATCATTGATATATAAACTATCAGACTGCGTGGTCGGTAGTAGTGGGTTTCAGTAGGCCTTTAATTAGTGCATACTAAATAATTTAACTTTAGCCTACTACTACAACCATATTATTTACCAGCAACATAAAGTGAAACAGAGGCAGAGGTGTCCTGCCACAGTCAGTAACAAATAAACAGAAAACGGTAGTGGTCAAATACAAATAAGGCAACAAGAGAAGTATCCTACACTTCTCTTTTGTAAATTAAATCTGAACAGCCTATATGGGCATCTACATCAACTATATGATTTGCCTGAGAAGCTGGACAGGACAAAAAAAAAAATATATATATATATATATTTTTTAATTTTTTAAATTTTTATTTGTGGCGGATGTAATTCTTTCGTGGCGGGCCGCCACAAATAAATTAACGTGTGGGAAACACTGCACATGACAAACTGCAGCACACAGCAAGTGTTTAGTCTTTTTCCACTGCAGTTCCATATGTGAGACGATTTTGGGGGATGGAGTTAATTCAGAAACCGTCAGAGGATGCATGCTGAGTTCCTGAGCGTGGCCACTGCTGCTGCTCACTGCTCCCCTCACCTCCCAGGGGGTGAACAAGGGGATGGGTAAATGCTAAATGGGTTATGCTTGTATAGTATAGACAGTATTTCCACATTCACCCATTCACGCACACATTCACACACTGATGGCGGGAGCTGCCATGCAAGGCCCTAACCACGACCCATCAGGAGCAAGGGTGAAGTGTCTTGCTCAAGGACACAACGGACGTGACGAAGTTGGTAGAAGGTGGGGATTGAACCAGGAACCCTCAGGTTGCTGGCACGGCCACTCTCCCAACTGCGCCACGCCGTCAAATGCAGAGTACAAATTTCACCACACCTAGTGTGTGCGTGACTATCAGTGGTACTTGTGGTTAGAGTGTCCGCCTTGAGATCGGTAGGTCGTGACCCCGAGTCATACCAAAGACTTTAAAAATGGGACCCGTTACCTCCCTGCTTGGCACTCAGCATCAAGGGTTGGGATTGGGGGTTAAATCACCAAAAATGATTCCTGGGCGCGGCCACTGCTGCTCCTCACTGCTCCCCTCACCTCCCAGGGGGTGCAGAGGATAATCTCACCACACCAAGTGTGTGTGTGACAATCATTGGAACTTTAACTTTAACTTTAAAATGGATGGATATATAAACACATTATTGTCTGAGCATCTAAGATATTCAATTGTGTACAGAATGATCTATATTTTCTTGGAGGAATATGACACAGAGGTGTTTTTACGCTGCGCTCAAGGACAGCTGAAAAGAGTAGGACATCACAACGCCCACCAGAACACTCTTATCAGTCGAGCATAAGAAACACACGACATGCAAAATAGTGGGCTAACAGTGGGTCTATTTATTTTACTTATATAAAAAAATCAAAATAGTGTGTCTATAAGTACTTTTTGAGCATATTCAACAATACTGTGATAAAAGTAAATGGGTTATACTTGTATAGCCCTTTTCTACCTTCAAGGTACTCAAAGTGCTTTGACAGTATTTCCACATTCACCCATTCACACACACATTCACACTGACCTCTTAAGTGCACTGCGCCTGGTCTGCACCATGTTTTTTAGTGTAATAAAAGCAAATACATGTGACCATGAGTATTTGGTAACAACATTATTGTGAAAAAGTCCTCCTCTTTATAAAAAACGTGTATTCACAGTGATAGAGCGTCTGAATTTAAAGTAAAAATAAAAAAAAACCTCCAAAGGCATCACTGCCTCACCTTGAAGGTTATCGCACGTCATTGCCCCATTCTGGCTTCCCTCCGCTGGCTCCCGGGTTCATTTTAGAATTCATTTAAAAATTGTATTGATTGTTTTTAAATCTTCTAATTGATCAGCACCTCAATATACACTATATTGCCAAAAGTATTTGGCCACCTGCCTTGACTCACATATGAACTTGAAGTGCCATCCCATTCCTAACCCATAGGGTTCAATATGATGTCGGTCTACCTTTTGCAGCTATTACAGCAGGGGTCCCCAAACTTTTTGACTCCGGGGCCGCATTGGGGTAAATAAATTTGGCAGGGGGCCGCTATATATATATATATATATATATATATACACACACATATACATATACATCAGTGGCGTGCCGTAACTAGAGGCAGGGGAGGCACGGCCTCACCTGCCATCATGGAAAGAAAAAAAAAAGTAAAAAGCAAAAAATAATAATTAAATTGTTATATGTATCCAGTGATTATACTAAAGTTATTTTCCATTTAACTTCACCAGTTTTAGATTATTTTTATTTTTATTTTCACATTTGCCGTTCAAATACTGAGAAGAGACTTGCGGTGATCAGCAGCCAGTTGAGGCACGTCACTGATTTGTGCCTCAACATGGATTGTGCGCAATGACTCGGCTAACTGCTGACCTGCTGTGCAGTGAGACTGTATTGCTATATGAATTATATTATACATTTCCATAGTTTAGTTAGCTGAGGTATATAATGTACAGTGTATTTTGTCAACAACTGTATGTGTGTAACATATTTTTAGTGCTGAGCATTCATAAAACTCTGCTGCGAAGACACACATACATCATAACCCCGCCTCCTGGTGCCAAGCACCTCCGCCGCAGAATACACCCCCGACGGGAGCGCCGCGGCCACACCAACCAAAGCCCACACCCAAACCCTCCACGTGCAAGACCGAATCCACCCAAAAAAAGTCACTTAACAAGAAGCCAAAAAGTGCAAAAACAACAATGCTCGCGCTGCAGGAGCCGCGAACGACCGCAGGGACACAACATTAGGTACACCTGCACTGCAGGTTCATATGTTTGTAAATCTGACTGTGATGATGCAGTCGTGCCTCACCAGACATTAACCTCACCGCACGCCACTGATATACATATACTTAGACATATATACACATTTGCGTATACATATATACACACACACACACATTTACATATATATATATACATAGACATATATACACATTTGCATATACATATATACACACACATTTACATATATATGTGTATATATATATACATATATATATACATATACATATATTTACATATATATACATGTATATATATACATATGTATATATGTATATATATATATATATGTATATATATATTTATATATATACATATATATGTATGTATATGTAAATGTGTGTGTGTATATATATGTATATGCAAATGTGTATATATGTCTATGTATATGTGTGTGTATATATATATATATATATATATATATATATATATATATATATATATATATATATATGTATATTCAAACATATATATTCCTCGCGCACTAATTGACTTAAAGAGCGCACTTGCTGCATGTCACGTTATCGATAGTAAAATGCATTTTTAGACAATATGATTTGCCTGAGTGGCTAGGAGACGGTAGAAAATGGACTAGTAAGGTCAAATAAAAAAAATTCCCATCCATCCATTTTCTACCGCTTAGTCCCTTTGGGGTCGCGGGGGGCACTGGAGCTTATCTCATAAAAAAATATTTTTTTATTTTTTTTTAACTTGGGACTTCCCGCGGGCCGGATTTTGGACGGCCCTCGGGCCGTAGTTTGGGGACCCCTGTATTACAGCTTCAACTCTTCTGGGAAGGCTGTCCACAAGGTTGCGGAGTGTGTTCATAGGATTTTTCGACCATTCTTCCAAAAGTGCATTGGTGAGGTCACACACTGATGTTGGTCGAGAAGGCCTGGCTCTCAGTCTTTGTTCTAATTCATCTCAAAGGTGTTCTATCGGGTTCAGGTCAGGACTCTGTGCAGGCCAGTCAAGTTCATCCCCACCAAACTCTGTCATCCATGTCTTTATGGACCTTGCTTTGTGCACTGCTGCACAGTCATGTTGGAATGAGGAAGGGGCCCGCTCCAAACTGTTCCCACAAGGTTGGGAGCATGGAATTGTCCAAAATGTTTTGGTATCCTGGAGCATTCAGAGTTCCTTTCACTGGAACTAAGGGGCCCAGCCCAACTCCTGAAAAACAACCCCACACCATAATTCCTCCTCCACCGAATTTCACACTCGGCACAATGCAGTCCGAAATGTAGCGTTCTCCTGGCAACCTCCAAATCCAGACTCGTCCATCCGACTGTCAGATGGAAAAGTGTGATTCATCAGTCCAGAGAAGGCATCTCCACTGCTCTAGAGTCCAGTGGCAACTTGCTTTACCTCACTGCATCCGACGCTTTGCATTGGACTTGGTGATGTATGGCTTAGATGCAGCTGCTCGGCCATGGAAACCCATTCCATGAAGCTCTCTGCGTACTGTACGTGGGCTAATTGGAAGATCACATGAAGTTTGGAGCTCTGTAGCAACTGACTGTGCAGAAAGTCTTTGCACTATGCACTTCAGCATCTGCTGACCCCTCTCTGTCAGTTTACGTGGCCTACCACTTGGTGGCTGACTTGCTGTTGTTCCCAAACTCTTCACTTTTCTTATAATAAAGTTGACTTTGGAATATTTAGGAGCGAGGAAATTTCACAACTGGATTTGTTGCACAGGTGGCATCCTATGACAGTTCCACGCTGGAAATCACTGAAAGCGGCCCATTCTTTCACAAATGTTTGTAGAAACAGTCTCCATGCCTAAGTGCTTGATTTTATACACCAGGCCAAGTGATTAGGACACCTGATTCTCATCATTTGGATGCGTGGCCAAATACTTTTGGCAATATAGTGTATTTCTGACCTCTTACATGTCTAAACCTCCACAAGGTCTGTGCGGTCTGCTGGTCAATGGCTAAGTGTGGTTCCTAAAGACCAGCTTCAAATCTCGTGTTTTATTACCGATGCAGCACTGACATTTGATGTGTTCAAAGCCACCAGCTACCAAACACGTTGAACCCACTGGTGTCATTTTCTAGGAAATGTGCGCTGTACTTAACAGCGGTGACTCACATCCCGCTCTGACTTTGCTTTTGTGTTGCATTTTAAAAGACTGCCTTCATGCAGATGCTGTTCGTCTTTTCAACAACAGAACGCCACTGTCAGCTATCGCTTTGGCATAAATCCTTAACGGAACAGAGCTGTTGCTTTGCCGATGCTGTATGCGCCTTGAATGGTTCATGTTGTCATTTAATTTCAAACACTTCCTTGTGGTCTACATAACATGGAATGGTGGTTCTTTGGTCAAACTGTTTCATAGATTAGGTTTTACAGATCGCTTTCCAGCCGCTTTCTGACCGTTTCTTCAAATGTGCTGTTTTGTGGGCTGTCTTCTCCCTGTCAGCAATGTAGTTTTTAGAGCTTCCATAGCGAGTGTTACCTACTGGGAGGAGTAGACGGCACAGACCACAAGGGGGCGTAGTAGCTCTATGTTTTATTATATATATAATGACAATATATATATATATATATATATATATATATATATATATATATATATATATATATATATATATATATATATTAAACAACAATATAACAAACTCAAGAATGGAGTGTGACTAAATTCAAGAGTGTATGGTGTGAGACTATCTGTGGGAATTACTTGCAGAGTGTTACTGTGAGTGTTGAGCGAGAGGCGGAAGTCCTGGAGGGAAAAGGCAGGCTCGAACGTCCGTGAGACAGGCAGGTTGTCGGGGGGGGGTATAGCGAGGCGTCAACAGGTACGTGTCCAAGCAGGGGTCAAGGATCGAGGGAGGCAGTCCTCTGGAGTCCAGGCACACAGCTCGATCACGGGAGACAGACTGCGGGAAACACGAAGGACATAAGACGCGGGGACCGGGAAGGCACAGAGAGAGAGAGAGCAAGCACGCGGGAGGGGAGCCAGAGACGCGATAGCTTACTGTGTACAGAGAACTACGTTCCGGCACTGGATCTTCGAGTATGCCGGTTGTTATGCTGTTTGCCCTCATAAGACCCAGGTGCACGGATTGCAGATTGCTTGCAGCCGAGCGGGGGCGTGGCCGTGGTGCGGGAAGAGCGAGCAGAGGCGTGTCCCGGCGCGCCTCCTGAGCAGAAGGAATGCGGGACTGCGTGTCTACTGACAGATGTGAGTTCGAACTATACGCTACTTTGTATTAGCAATGGCATCAGCGGAGGATGCATGTGCATGTACGAACCAGTCTGCCCCACAACAAGAGAGAGAAAAGGAAGGAGTTTAGTGACTACGTCGGACTACAATTGTGGACTCGCGCAAAGCTCTTCGGGTAAATTTATACCATATATGGATAATCCACTGATGTCACCATTTTGAAAAAATGGCATAAATTGTGCAAATTTGTTCGTTTGGAGGAAATAGGAGGGAAGGAAAGATTGTTCTGTAATATCTCCACAATGCCTATGTTGGGTTGTTTAAAAAGCCGCTGCCTGACCAGGGCTCAGAAAATCAGCAGATCCCACCCCTACCAAGAACTGTTTTCACTGCTGGACTCTGGAAAGAGGTTCAGCAGCCTCCGTAGCAGAACCTCCAGGTTCTGTAACAGCTTCTACCCTCAGGCCATAAGACTCTTGAACGCATCATAATAATCCCCTCAATTCCCCCCAAATACGGATGAACTCGCTGGAATATAAAGACAATATAATATAAATCCATAAACCTGGTAAATCAATTTATATCTGCACCTTATTTTGTAAATGCAAACACTGCACCTTATTGCTCTTTTATCCTGCACTACAACGAGCTAACTTTTCATTCATTTCTCATTTGTTTTTTTCGTTCTTTCTTCTTTCCTTTCTTCCTTCTTTACTTCCTTGCTCCTTACCTTCCTTCCCTCCTTTCTTCCTTACCGGTTTCCTTTCTTTCTTCCTTTTTTCCTTCCTTGCTTCACTCGTTCCTTGCCCCTTTGTTTTTTCCTTCCGTTGTTCCCTGCTGCTTTCCTTCCTTCCTTCTTTCCTCCTTCTTCAATTAATTATTTTTTGTCCTTTCTTGCTTCCTTGCTTTTTTCCTTTCTTCCTCCGTTGCTTTCCTTTCTTCTTTCTTTCCTTCCCTCCATTGTTCCTTGCTTCTTTCCTTCCTTCTTTAATTCATTATTTTTCCTTCCTTGCCTCCTTTGCTTTTTCCATTCTTTATTTACTTTATTCTTTCTTTGTTTCCTTCATTCCTTCCATTGTTGCTTGCTTCTATCCTTCCTTCATTCTTTATTTTTTCCCTTCCTTGCTTCCTGGCTTTCTTTCCTTCCTTCTTTCTTACCTTCCTTCATTAATTTTCCTGTTCCCTCTTTTCTTCCTTCTTTCATTCCTTTCTTAATTCCTTGTTTCCTCCCTTTCTTCCTTCTTTCCTTCCTTTCTTCTTTCTTTACTTCCCTCCGTTGTTCCTTGATTCTTTCCTTCCTTCTTTAATTCATTATTTTTCCTTCCTTGCCTCCTTTGCTTTTCCCATTCTTTCTTTACTTTCTTCTTTCTTTGTTTCCTTCTTTCCTTCCATCGTTACTTGCTTCTACCCTTCCTTCCTTATTTCCGTCATTCTTTTGTTTTTGCTTCCTTGCTTCCTTGCTTTTTTTCATTCTTACCTTCCATCATTAATTTTCCTGTTCCCTCCTTTCTTCCTTCTTTCATTCCTTTCTTCATTCCTTGTTTCCTCCCTTTCTTCCTTCTTCCCTTCCTTTCTTCTTTCTTTCCTTCCCTCCGTTGTTCCTTGATTCTTTCCTTCCTTCTTTAATTCATTATTTTTCCTTCCTTGCCTCCTTTGCTTTTTCCATTCTTTCTTTACTTTCTTCTTTCTTTTTTCCTTCTTTCCTTCCATCGTTACTTGCTTCTATCCTTCCTTCCTTATTTCCGTCATTTTTTTTTTTTGCTTCCTTGCTTCCTTGCTTTTTTTCATTCTTACCTTCCATCATTAATTTTCCTGTTCCCTCCTTTCTTCCTTCTTTCATTCCTTTCTTCATTCCTTGTTTCCTCCCTTTCTTCCTTCTTCCCTTCCTTTCTTTTTTCTTTCCTTCCCTCTGTTATTCCTTGATTATTTCCTTCCTTCTTTAATTCATTATTTTTCCTTCCTTGCCTCCTTTGCTTTTTCCATTCTTTCTTTACTTTCTACTTTCTTTGTTTCCTTCTTTCCTTCCATCGTTACTTGCTTCTACCCTTCCTTCCTTATTTATATCATTCTTTTTTTTCCCCCTTCCTGGCTTCCTTGCTTTTTTTTCTTCTTTCATTCCTACCTTCCTTCATTAATTTTCCTGTTCCCTCCTTTCTTCCTTCTTTTATTCCTTTCTTCATTCCTTGTTTCCTCCCTTTCTTCCTTCTTCCCTTCCTTTCTTCTTTCTTTCCTTCCATTGTTGCTTGCTTCTATTCTTCCTTCCTTATTTTCTTCATTCTTTAATGATTTTTTTCCTTCCCTGCTTTTTTCCTTTCTTCCTTCTTACCTTCCTTTATTCATTCCTTGTTTCCTTCCGTTCTTCCTTCTTTCATTTCTTTCTTCATTCCTTGTTTCCTACCTTTCTTCCTTCTTCCCTTTCCTTCCTTCTTGAATTCATTATTTTTCCTTCCTTGCCTCCTTTGCTTTTTCCATTCTTTCTTTACTTTCTTCTTTCTTTGTTTCCTTCTTTCCTTCCATCGTTACTTGCTTCTATCCTTCCTTCCTTATTTACATCTTTCTTTTTTTCCCCCTTCCTGGCTTCCTTGCTTTTTTTCCTTCTTTCATTCCTACCTTCCTTCATTAATTTTCCTGTTCCCTCCTTTCTTCCTTCTTTCATTCCTTTCTTCATTCCTTGTTTCCTCCCTTTCTTCCTTCTTCCCTTCCTTTCTTCTTTCTTCCCTTCCATTGTTGCTTGCTTCTATTCTTCCTTCCTTATTTTCTTCATTCTTTAATGATTTTTTTCCTTCCTTGCTTTTTTCCTTTCTTCCTTCTTACCTTCCTTTATTCATTCCTTGTTTCCTTCAGTTCTTCCTTCTTTCATTTCTTTCTTCATTCCTTTTTTCCTTCCTTTCTTCCTTCTTTACGGTCTTGCTGTCCGCTCTTCGCTCCTTTCCTTTCTTTCTTCTTTTCTTCCTTCCATTGTTTATTGCTTCTTTCCTTTCTCTTAATGGATTCCTTCCTTGTTTATTTCCTTCCTTCTTTCCTTTCTTGCTTCTTTCCTTACTTACTTTGTTAATTGCTCGCTCTTTTGTTTCCTTCCTTTCATTCCCTGCTTCCTTTTTTCCACCCTTCCTTCCTTCCTTGTCATCTTGTCAGTGTTTGGTTTGAAGGTAAAACTGACACCAGGCCCAGTTTGGGCTTCACAATGTCCCAGTTGCAACATCTTGGAATTCATCTCTCCCCTCAATGAAGCACAGCTGAAGTGTTGGCAGCACTCATGCAGCCTCAGACCGCCATCATGCTCTACAGTAGGCAGGACATTATCGTCTTGCTTCTCACTTGTGTTGGCGGATATTTAGACAATCATTTAGTTGTGTTGACTCATTTTCAGTGGACAGCAAATCTCTACTGCTATACAAGCTGTACACTGACTACACTAAAGTATGTCCAAGTGTATTTTCTGCAGGCCTTTCAATAACGTGAGGGCTGCACTTCCCCTGTCAGACACCCTGCAGTTTATTGTTTGTTCATGAAAGTTTACACGTGTAGTGAAATACTGTATATTCACTCGGCACATTTTTACTACCTTTTTGTTTCGGGCCGTATTTACTGTCTGCGTGCCATAAAACACCAGCGGCGATTCTTCTTCGGATGGAATGAGAAAGGGAGAAAAGATTTAAATCCAAACTCTGAGCGCGAGCAGAGTGAATATCAATCAAAAGAAGAGAAAACTCACAAGAATTTCAATCAGGCAGCTCACGATTTAAATATCTATGTTCTTTCTGGAAGCTGCAGGAACTTACTAGATTTATTGCCCTCATGCATAACTTACTCTGATCAGTTTTATTTTGTAATAGTTTTGCTTTAAATAAATGGAATTATAATCATTAAACACAAGTCACCAAATTCCAGCAAATACACTATATTGCCAAAAGTATTTGGCCACCTGCCTTGACTCACATATGAACTTGAAGTGCCATCCCATTCCTAACCCATAGGGTTCAACATGATGTCGGTCCACCTTTTGCAGCTATTACAGCTTCAACTCTTCTGGGAAGGCTGTCCACAAGGTTGCGGAGTGTGTTTATAGGAATTTTCCACCATTCTTCCAAAAGCGCATTGGTGAAGTCACACACTGATGTTGGTCAAGAAGGCCTGGATCTCAGTCTCCTTTCTAATCCCTAAGGTGTTCTATCGGGTTCAGGTCAGGACTCTGTGCAGGCCAGTCAAGTTTATCCACACCAAACTCTGTCATCCATGTCGTTATGTACCTTGCTTTGTGCACTGCTGCACAGTCATGTTGGAAGAGGAAGGGGCCCGCTCCAAACTGTTCCCACAAGGTTGGGTGCGTGGAATTGTCCTAAATGTTTTGGTATCCTGGAGCATTCAGAGTTCCTTTCACTGGAACTAAGGGGCCAAGCCCACCTCCTGAAAAACAACCCCACACCATAATTCCTTCTCCACCACATTTCACACTTGGCACAATGCAGTCCGAAATGTAGCGTTCTCCTGGCAACCTCCAAACCCAGACTCGTCCATCAGATTGCCAGATGGAAAAACGTGATTCATCAGTCCAGAGAACACGTCGCCACTGCTCTAGAGTCCAGTGGCGACGTGCTTTACACCACTGCATCCCACGCTTTGCATTGGACTTGGTGACGTATGGCTTAGATGCAGCTATTCGGCCATGGAAACCCATTCCATGAAGCTCTCTGCGTACTGTACGTGGGCTTATTGGAAGGTCACATGAAGTTTGGAGCTCTGTAGCAACTGACTGTGCAGAAAGTCTTTGCACTATGCACTTCAGCATCCGCTGACCCCTCTCTGTCAGTTTACGTGGCCTACCACTTGGTGACTGAGTTGCTGTTGTTCCCAAACTCTTCACTTTTCTTAAAATAAAGACGACAGTTGACTTTGGAATATTTAGGAGCGAGGAATTTTCACGACTGGATTTGTTGCACAGGTGGCACCCTATGACAGTTCCACGCTGGAAATCACTGAAAGCGGCCCATTCTTTCACAAATGTTTGTAGAAACAGTCTCCATGCCTAAGTGCTTGATTTTAAACACCTGTGGCCGGGCCAAGTGATTAGGACACCTGACTCTCATCATTTGGACTGGTGGCCAAATACATTAGGCAATATAGTGTATGTTAGGACATCATTTTAATAGTTTTGTTAAGCCAACCCAGCGTGCTCAAACAATCTGTGAGCAGATCATACTGTATCTTCTATTTCGCTTTCAGACTTGTCAAGTCTTATTAAGTCTGTATTCCTTTTTTAAAAAAAATCAATTCTTCACACACGATTTAAGTGAGGGATGCGGTGAAAACTAAACCTAACCTACACTTAACTTGTGCACCTATGTACGCACTAAACATGCGCATTCAACTTCGGTACTTATTTCGTGCACTTTGTAAGTGCACTTACCATGTGTACTTAACTTGTGTCCTAAGTGCAGCTCCCGCTCTTCAACATGTCAACCAATTTGAACATAGAAGACATTCTTACATTCAAAGTATTTCCACCTTCATTCTACATTCCATCAAGCATTTCACTTGAGCTTCAGCATTGAAGCATTCACACGCAAACTAGTTATTATTTGTTGTTAGGGCCCGCAGAGCCCATTGTCAAAGGAATCCCAACGGGAGTCCTTTTACAATGGGACAGAAGGACCCTATCGTTATTGTAACGTTTTATTCTTTGCTGTAATTTGACCCACTTAACATGCTTCAAAACTCACCGTATTGGACACACACATCAGTATCTGCGAAAACTGCTATCTAATAAAAAAACCTAGCCCCAAAACACAGACAAAACTGCCTGTAACTCCCACTAGGAAGGTCGGAGAGACATGAAACAAAAACCTCTATGTAGGTCTCACTTAGACCTACATTTCATAGTTTGACATCCTCTGGCAAAAATCTATAGGAAGTTGGAAATTCCCCCTTCAAGACAAAAGTTTACTACAAACAGTCACTTTTTCCTCTTTGAGCTGTAATTTGACCCCTTTAACATGCTTCAAAACTCACCAAACTGGACACACACATTGCGATCTAATAAAAAAAAAACGAACCCCAAAACTCAAAATTGCGCCCTAGATTCTTGTTACTTTTTAATTCTGATAAACAAGAGTGAAAGTGAACCGCTATTGTTTTATAAAGTTAAAACTAAAGCAGTATTTTGGCAGAAGTGTTATACAAACTTTAAAAAACTGAATTGGTGGTCATTATCCTGCATTCAAAGACATAATTGGCCTCGTTATCGAGACCCCATGGCACTGAAATACATCTCAGCCGAAGAACAGAATGAACGCGTCTACACTTTTTAAATGGCGACACCTGCAGAGTTGCTCTTTTCCTCCGCTAGCACTTAGCGTCCAAAATTCACTTAAAGATGCAATTAGTGCTTTTTTCCAGCACCCACTTTAAACCGTGTCGGTAAAGGCGGTCTCAGCACGTCTTTCCGTTTGCCGTAACATTCCATTTTTTGGAGCCAACTGACCATTTAATGCACGACAGGTGCAAAACTACGTCAAACAAGTCCAACTAGTAGACAGTAGAACTCCTCCAGTGAGCAAGAAATCCGAAAAACAGAGCTTAGCTGCAAATGATAACATTGCACCTCCAGTCCTGTAGGCGGCGCTAATGTGCGTCACAAAGTGTTAAGGTAAGGTCAAAGTTTAAACAAGATCCCGTGTGTTTGGGAAAGCTAACTCGTCTACTCCCGAATCTACGGAGCCCCTAAAGCACGGGTGTCCAAACTTTTTCCACTGAGGGCCGCACACTGAAAAATCAAAGCAAGCTGGGGCCATTTTGATATTTTTTATTTTAAAAACCAATACAATATATGTATAAAAAAGATACATTTAGGCCTCCACTCAGACTTGATCCCGGGGACCCCAAAAGGTTTTGGTCAAAAAAAATAATTAAAAATGTGTCATTATTTAGTATTATTATTATTATTATTATTATTATTCAAGTTTTAAATCTCTAGATCAACATTAGGTCTATCTGTCAATATACATCTTTTAAAGATTTAAGTTGTATGCCTTTTTTGTCAAGGAAAACCGTGTTTTTTTATGGAAAAAAACACAAAATATGCAATATTTTCCCCCAATAAAATTTGAAAGTGGAATATTTGAGATTATATAATAATTGGAGTGTTAAAAAGGTCAATAACTCATAACAACATTGATTTTAATTCATTATTTTTTTGAGCAATGACACTTAAAAAAAAAAAAGTCCCACTAAAATGATTGGGGATCCAAAAGGGTACTGCTCAGTAAAGTTTAAAAAAATAAATCTAACATTTTTTTTTAACTTTTACCACAATAGTCTCAAGATCAACTTTAGATCTATCCATCAATTATAAGTTTTATTGTTGCTTATGTTTTTTGTTTGTTCGTTTTAGGCCCTTCTTTAAAAAAACATTGTTTTTTAAATGCCAACCAAAAAATATGCAACATTTTCCCCCCAAAATATCTCAAAGTGGAATATTTTATGTGAAGTAAATGGAGCCTTGAATAGGTCAATAATTCATAATGACATTGATTTTGATTCATTATTATTTTTTAAAGAAAGAAACAGCCTGCATGGCAGCTTTGTGTTATTAGAGTAAATAATGCAACATTTTCTTGTTACATTTCACCTGTTTGCTCTTTTATACCACTTTTTATGTTTTTTATTTTTTTTTCATCGTATTTTTAGAATGTGCCGTGGGGCCGTTGAAAAATGACCTGCGGGCCGCAAATGGCCCCCGGGCCGCACTTTGCCCCCCCTTGCCCTAAAGGGACATGAATGTTTTGCGAGTTCTCGCCAAATTTTTTTTTTCCTATGTCAGTGAACCGGAATTAAAACAGACACAGCGATGGTGAACCGGAAGTGAAACAGACAAAGCGATGGAGGAGCCACCCTTTGCTCTAATTACTGCTTTGCACACTCTTGGCATTCTCTCGATGAGCTTCAAGAGGTAGTCACCTGAAATGGTTTTCACTTCACAGGTGTGCTTGAAGCTCATTGAGAGAATGCCAAGAGTGTGCAAAGCCGTAATCAGAGCAAAGGTTGGCTATTTTGAAGAAACTAGAATATAAAACATGTTTTCAGTTATTTCACCTTTTCAGAAGAATAAGTGATTAATACTTTTTTATAAATAGTTGATTTATATAGGCTAGTAAGGTAAAGTTTTGTACCTGACAAGTTTCGGCTATCTTGCTTCTGCAGCCTTCCTCAGAGGTGTCACGTGATGTTAGTGTGACGTCATCTGTGACGTGTTATATGGATTGTTCCATCCCACCAAACAAAGTGATTAATACATTTTAACAGAAGTGTAGACAGAACATGTTAAAAGAGAAAGTAAGCAGATATTAACAGTAAATGAACAAGTAGATTAATAATTCATTTCCTACCACTTGTCCTTAATAATTTCGACAATAAAATAGAATAGAAAATGACACAATATGTTACTGCATATGTCAGCAGACTAATTAGGAGCCTTTGTTTGTTTACTTACTACTAAAAGACAAGTTGTCTTGTATGTTCATTATTTTATTTAAAGACAAACTTGCAATAAAAAACATATGTTTAATGTACCCTAAGATTTTTTGTTAAAATAAAGCCAATAATGCAATTTTTTGTGGTCCCCTTTATTTAGAAAAGTAACGAAAAGTATCAAAATAATTTTGGTACCGCTACCGGTACCAGAACTAAACAATAGTTTGGCAGTATATGAAAATCAGGGCAACATTCGGTGAAAGCTGTCAATCAAAAATGACAAAAGACAGAATGGACAGAAAGAAACATCCTTACTTAAGCGTTTCACTGACAAGAGCTTCGGTAACAAACGCAACAGTTTGAGCTGTTAGGCATTCCAAATATGAAAGAAATGACAAAATAACCCTAAAAGACTTTTTGAGGGTGTCGTTAATAATCCTATAAATGTAAACAGTGCTGTGTGACGTTAGTATCCATCTTGCTATTGATGTTGTTTACACGCCGTCACTGCTCTGTATGTTTCATTTCCACACAAAGCAGATTTATCGTCAGGGTCTCTGTGATTCATAAAGGAGCAATAAGAAGAATGAAGTGTTCTAATACAACAAATCACACCTTTTCCAGCATGTTCTCCTTTTATCTCCGATGGCTGCTGCGATACAGGATTATTTGGACACTTGCTTTGTGTCACTTTGGTCAAGTGCATCTAACAACAAAAGTCTCCTTGAGAAAAGGACTCTAAGATACTTTATAAACTCTGCAGTTTGTTGCATGAACAAAATGAATGATGCATATAGGAGGATTATTAGATGAACCCTCTCTTTCAATAGGTATGATATACCGTGTTTTCCGGACCATAGGGCACACCGGATTATAAGGCGCACCGCCGATGAATGGTCTATTTTTGATCCTTTTTCATATAGGCGCACCGGATTATAGAGCGCATTAAAAGAGTCATATTATTATTATTTTTTTCTATATGTAAAACACTTCCTTGTGGTCTACATAACATGTAATGGTGGTTCTTTGGTCAAAAATGTTTTACAGATCATCTTCAAGCCGCTTTCTGACAGCTGTGGTTGGCTTGAGGGCAAAGTCGTATGGCACCAACTCAATACAAGTAAGAAAATACCGCCTTGTCAGGTCAATACAGTAATAGAAATATAATTGCTGAATGTTTTACAGTTAAACTTCTGAACTTAAACAACTCTGTGTTAGAACAACAACTTAAAGGCCTACTGAAACCCACTACTACCGACCACGCAGTCTGATAGTTTATATATCAATGATGCAATCTTAACATTGCAACACATGCCAATACGACCGGGTTAACTTATAAAGTGCAATTTTAAATTTCCCGGGAAACTTCCGGTTGAAAACGTCTAGATATGATGACGTTTGTGCGTGACGTCAATGGTTGAAGCGGAAGTATTGGGACACATTGTATCCCAATACAAACAGCTCAGTTTTCATCGCAAAATTCCACAGTATTCTGGACATCTGTGTTGGTGAATCTTTTGCAATTTGTTTAATGAACAATGGAGACTGCAAAGAAGAAAGCTGTAGGTGGGATCGGTGTATTAGCGGCTGGCTGCATCAACACAACCAGGAGGACTTTGACTTGGATAGCAGACGCGCTATCCGCCGCTAGCCGCCGACCGCATCGATGATCGGGTGAAGTCCTTCGTCGCGCCGTCGATCGCTGGAACGCAGGTGAGCACGGGTGTTGATGAGCAGATGAGGGCTGGCTGGCGTAGGTGGATAGCTAATGTTTTAAGCATAGTTCTGTGAGGTCCCGTAGCTAAGTTAGCTTCAATGGCGTCGTTAGCAACAGCATTGTTGAGCTTCGCCAGGCTGGAAAGCATTAACCGTGTAGTTACATGTCCATGGTTTAATAGTATTGTAGATTTTCTGTCTATCCTTCCAGTCAGGGGTTTATTTCTTTTGTTTCTATCTGCAGTAAAGCCAGATGCTATCATGTCAGCTCCGTAGCTAAAGTGCTTCACCGATGTATTGTCGTGGAGATAAAAGTCACTGTGAATGTCCATTTCGCGTTCTCGACTCTCATTTTCAAGAGGATATAGTATCCGAGGTGGTTTAAAATACAAATCCGTGATCCACAATAGAAAAAGGAGAAAGTGTGGAATCCAATGAGACCTTGTACCTAAGTTACGGTCAGAGCGAAAAAAGAAAGTCCTGCACTGCACTCTAGTCCTTCACTCTCACGTTCCTCATCCACAAATTTTTCATCCTCGATCAAATTAATGGGGTAATCGTCGCTTTCTCGGCCCGAATCTCTCTCGCTGGTGGTGTAAACAATGGGGAAATGTGAGGAGTCCTTCAACCTGCGACGTCACGCTACTTCCGGTACAGGCAAGGCTTTTTTTTATCAGCGACCAAAAGTTGCGAACTTTATCGTCGATGTTCTCTACTAAATCCTTTCAGCAAAAATATGGTAATATCGCAAAATGATCAAGTATGACACATAGAATGGATCTGCTATCCCCGTTTAAATAAGAACATTTTATTCCAGTAGGCCTTTAATGGGAGGAAAGGCCTTTTAAACTTGCATAAAAAAGTTCAAACTGTCAACTTCTTTTGCTTTTCCTTTGACTTTTCATTTGACCATATGTATAATATCGGACGTTTTGCAGTTATTTTTTGTTTTGTTTTTAGAACAACTTCAATATTTTGGAACCGACAAACTTCCACAGCAAAGTATATTGCATATTTTTTCCCATAGCAAACGTTATTTTTAAGCACAATACATAGCATTAGAGTGAACGTTTTTCTTAGTTTGGTATTGTCTTAAAGGGAAACTGCATTGTTTTTGTAATTATGCTTATGTGTCACAAACATTATGAGAGACAAGAAGACGAATGTTTTTTTTTTTTTTTGGCTCGTTCTTGGAGGCTAGCAATGCTGCTAATGAGAGCAATCAATTCTACTTCTATATCTCTTTAAAAAGGTATTCAAAAACTGTCAATACATTTATGTTCTGTAACCTGTAAAATAACCAAGCTGTAGCAACATTGTTATTGTAAGAGCGAACACTGAATAACTATTTTTCGAGCATAATAACAACATGATTCGGTATTAGCCGTAAAAGCTAGCTACGGAAATCGTTAAGCTAGCTTCTACGTCAACGTAAAACACATTTGAGTTTGCAATGCATAACACTGGCACCAATTTGTACTGACTGAAAAACATGAACAATCATATTTCAGTATCTGTAAAGTATTAGCCCGCATTTCATGTTTTGTTTGCACACAGATAGCATGACAGCGTATGTACTGTAGTTGTAAAAACACGCATGACGTGCTACGTGTATTGTGAGTAATATTAAAGTGACTCAATCGATGGACAATTGTGCGTTTGATCCAGCTGGTTTCCGGTTTATTTGGGTAAGCACTCCATTTATGTCGAAACAGCTTGGCTCCAAGTTCCACATTTATAGCGTCAAAGTCATTTTCACCTCACTCTGCTCCAACGTCTCACCCTTCCTTCGTGCTCGCTTCGAGAAGCAGTAGTTCATCCTCAGTATGTTCAGAATAAAAAATATAATAAGGTTGTGAATCCTCATTTCTCCAATAATAGTCGTCTTTGTTGTCTGTTATCGATTCTGCCATGAATAGAACACACACACACATACTGGTTATCATTTGCAATGGGGACCAAGTTTTTGATCATCACTTTCTACAGGTTGTGGAGGCATAAAAAAATGAGGTAAAATGGCCACTGCCCAGTTAGCTCATCCACGTTTTTAAATCTCTGGATTGATGAAGTAATGTGCTGATCATTCTTACTGGGGACCCTGGGGAAAAAGAGTTAATATGGTTCATGGGGACCAAATTTAAATAATTTTGCATAATTCACACAAATTTGTACGTGACTACTGAGGACCATTTAAAAAAAAAAAAAAAAAAAAAAAAAAAGTTCAAATTAAATATGACACGATCCTCAGAATACAGCACTACAGCTTTCCTCTTATAGGAAGTTTCACCACTTAAATGTACCAGCTACAGCCCGATGAGGGGACTGCTGTGCAAATGTCTCACACTCAAACTAACCAGTAAACATGTTTTATGGGCCAAAGCTTAAAAACCACTTAGGCATCTTCAGAATGGATCTGACTATCATTTAAAAAGGTTTCCCTTTAGGGGACCTGTTTTTTTGTCCCCATACCGTCAGAGGTCCCCTAAAGGTGACTGTGTAAACAGAGCGATGTCCCCATTAGGTAAGCATTGCCAGAACACACACACACACACACACACATTTGTTTCCGGAAGTATGAGCACACATTTGTTGCCAGAAGTCGGACGTGCGTTGCCATGGAAACAGAAATCAGTGCGCTGAATAAATGGATTAAAATGATCAAAATAGGGTAAATATTGTACATATTTTGTATTGTTATGATTGTGTCTGTTACTACATTATACATAGACTTGCAGTGTGTATACAAAACTTTGATGGATGGTTTTGAAGTTGTTTTAGAGGACTTTGAAGGTGGCGAACTCCCGTTAGCTCCATCTTCCAAACGTTTTTTTATCATCTTTAAAATCCTAAAACAAAAAAGATGTTCTTGTCCGTCACAATGATTGTGAACGATGAGCAAAATTCCCCTTAGAGACTATTGTTAGGTATATTAGTGTACCTTTTAACCTAACATCTGTTCAATGTAACGTGAAGGTGAAGTTGTGTGTCATGTAATTGCAGGACTGAGAAATTGCCTTGCCCAATTCTAAGAAGAAAAGCTTGTGTACCAAACTGTGCCCTTCAATTCGTCTTCTTGGTCAGCCCGCAATATGAAGTCTTCGGTACGATCAAATTTGAAACCCTTTTTTTTCCTCGTTATTATTGTCCGTCATCTTTGACGCCAGAGCAAAAATGGATGTTTATTGTGCAATGAAATTTGGTCGCATGAAGGACAAACCAATTGCTTTGAGGATTGAAGGTGAGTCTGAGTGTTTGACTTCTTTATTGAACTGCGGTGGCAGGATAGCATCATGGCAGTGCTTTCGTGTTGACTTCTTAAGAAACCATTTTGTCTTGCTGCTGAAGACAAAAACATGTTTTGCAAAATATGCCAGCCAAAGAATAGAATAGCTTTATTGTCATTGCACTTAAAAAATACAAGACGTTTCATTTTCAGTACAAGCATCCAAGAGCAGTCAAAAGTTTACATCCACTTGTAAAGAACATAATGTCATGGCTGTCTTGAGTTTCCAATCATTTGTACAACTCTTATTTTTTTGTGATAGAGTGATTGGAGCACATACTTGTAGGTCACAAAAAACATTCATGGAGTTTGGTTCTTTTATGAATTTATTATGGGTCTATTGAAAATGTGAGCAAATCTGCTGGGTCAAAAGTATACATACAGCAATGTTAATATTTGGTTACATGTCCCTTGGCAAGTTTCACTGCAATAAGGCGCTTTTGGTAGCCATTCACATGTCACGACGTGGTTTTCACAGTTTACTGCGAGGTTTGTTCTCCCAGGATGCAAACGGACTATTCCGGACAGGACTTAAAGGTAGGAACATATTTATTCATCAATTAATCCTCCACATTACAAAAGACAGGAACCAAAACAAAGGGAAAGCGTGCCGTTTACACGAGAGGCTAAAGAACAAAAAACTTAAAGGCCTACTGAAACCCACTACTACCGACCACGCAGTCTGATAGTTTATATATCAATGATGAAATCGTAACATTGCAACACATGCCAATACGGCCGGGTTAACTTATAAAGTACAATTTTAAATTTCCCGCGAAACTTCCGGTTGGAAACGTCTATGTATGATGACGTATGCGCGTGACGTGAATGGTTGAAATAGAAGTATTCGGACCCATTGGATCCAATACAAAAAGCTCTGTTTTCATCGCAAAATTCCACAGTATTCTGGACATCTGTGTTGGTGAATCTTTTGCAATTTGTTTAATGAACAATGGAGACTGCAAAGAAGAAAGCTGTAGGTGGGATCGGTGTATTAGCGGCGGACTACAGCAACACAACCAGGAGGACTTTGAGATGGATAGCAGACGCGCTATCCGACGCTAGCTGCCGACCGCATCTATGATCGGGTGAAGTCCTTCGTCGCTCCGTCGATCGCTGGAACGCAGGTGAGCACGGGTGTTGATGAGCAGATGAGGGCTGGCGTAGGTGGAGCGCTAATGTTTTTATCATAGCTCTGACGAGGTCCCGTAGCTAAGTTAGCTTCAATGGCGTCGTTAGCAACAGCATTGTTAAGCTTCGCCAGGCTGGAAAGCATTAACCGTGTAGTTACATGTCCATGGTTTAATAGTATTGTTGATTTTCTGTCTATCCTTCCAGTCAGGGGTTTATTTCTTTTGTTTCTATCTGCATTTAAGCCCGATGCTATCACGTTAGCTCCGTAGCTAAAGAGCTTCGCCGATGTATTGTCGTGGGGATAAAAGTCACTGTGAATGTCCATTTTGCGTTCTCGACTCTCATTTTCAAGAGGATATAGTATCCGAGGTGGTTTAAAATACAAATCCGTGATCCACAATAGAAAAAGGAAAAAGTGTGGAATCCAATGAACCCTTGTACATAAGGTACGGTCAGAGCGAAAAAAGATACGTCCTGCACTGCACTCTAGTCCTTCACTCTCACGTTCCTCATCCACAAATCTTTCATCCTCGCTCAAATTAATGGGGTAATCGTCGCTTTCTCGGTCCGAATCGCTCTCGCTGCATTGTAAACAATGGGGAAATGTGAGGAGCCCTTCAACCTGTGACGTCACGCTACTTCCGGTACAGGCAAGGCTTTTTTTTTTATCAGCGACCAAAAGTTGCGAACTTTATCGTCGATGTTTTCTACTAAATCCTTTCAGCAAAAATATGGCAATATCGCGAAATGATCAAGTATGACACATAGAATGGATCTGCTATCCCCGTTTAAATAAAAAAATGTCATTTCAGTAGGCCTTTAACGCAGGAAACATAGACGCTAACACTTAGCAAGAACTATGGATATAGAGAACTTTATCAAACTGTGGCATGAAACAACTAAGACTTACTTGGCAAGGCATGAAGTAAACAAACAGCATGAACTATGGTATTGCATGAAACAAGCAACTAGCATTACTATGGAATCAGACATGAAAAAAGCAATGATGCCAGGCCGACTGACTGGCAAAGGCGGTTTAAATAGTCTCTTGATTAGAGCCAGGTGAGCGTCCGAACACCAGTGGCAGGTGAAAATCATACGCAACCATGGCAACCAAAACAAACAAGAGTGCACAAAAAACAGGAACTATGGAGTTAAACTAACAGAACATAACGAAAACATTATCCGGACCACGGATCATGACACCACAAGCTTCTGGTTGAATTTGTGACCACTCCTTTTGACAAAATTGGTGCAATTCATCTAAATATGTTGGTTTTCTGACATGAACTTGTTTCTTCAGCATTGTCCACACGTTTTTGTCAGGACTTTGGGAAGGCCATTCTAAAACCTTAATCCTAGCCTGATTTAGCCATTCCTTTACCACTTTTGACGTGCGTTTGGGGTCATTGTCCTGTTGGAACACCCAACTGCTCCCAAGACCCAACCTCCGGGCTGATGATTTTAGGTTGTCCTGAAGAATTTGGAGGTAGTCCTCCTTTTTTATTGTCCCATTTAAAGCACCAGGTCCATTGGCAGCAAAACAGGCCCAGAGCATCATACTACCACCACCATGCTTGACGGTAGGTATGGTGTTCCTGGAATTAAAGACCTCACCTTTTATCCTCCAAACATATTGCTGGGTATTGTGGCCAAACAGCTCAATTCTTGTTTTTTTTTCAAGAGTTGTAGAAATTATTGGAAACTCAAGACAGCCATGACATTATGTTCTTTACAAGTGTATGTCAACTTTTGACCGTGACTGTAAATAGCAAAAGATCGTCTGACAAGACATTATGAACTTGTTAATTCCCAACATTGTGTTGTTTTGTCGCAGGGCTATAGTTAATGTCTCGATGGCGAGATTAAATAAGAGATGGGGGACACCCGATGGAGGGTGAAATGCTACGAATCAATATTGTTGGCCCTAACAGATATCTGTGGCATTGAGTGCAGAGTTTGAATCCAATAAATAAAAGTAGTGCCAAATCCAAATGTGTTTAATGATGTAAAAAGGTGACCATATTCGATTCGATCAAAAGTTTTGTGTGCGTCCAATGAAATGACAATTTCTGGAAGCTGGGTGGAGTGTTCAGAATATACAATATTAAAGAGGCGACTGCCTGCCCTTAATGAAACCTGTAATCATAAGACAAGGATTTTTGTAAGTATTTTGTAGTCACATGTAAGTAAGTTAAATGGTCGATATGAGTCGCACTTTATCAGGTCTTTATCGTTGTTGGCAGAATAGAGAGTGATGCATTAGTCATAGATGCAGAGAGCTTTTTTTTTGTTTTTAACACTATTCAACTATACTTTATAGAGGTGTGACTCTTTGGGCACTTAACAATTCGAACCGATTCCAATTCCCGGGGTGACGATTCGATTCAGAATCGATTCTCAATTCAACACGATTCTCGATTCAAACCGATTCTCGCAAGAGTATATTATAATGAAACTTTTTCAAAACAGGTTACATGTTAGAAAAGCTCCTTCTGGCTGCTTGTAGATGGTCTAAAAACATCTTTTTAAAAACGTATTCTTGTAAGTTACTAAAGTCGATTTAAAAAAATAAATAATCGATTTAGAATGAATGCACTTCTAATAATCTATGCAATGTTTAGCTGCAAAATGGCTGGTAAAAGTTCCTATAAATGACCGAGTCACCGTGCTGTTTTTGAGAACGTACAACAAAAATTATATTAAGAGATCTTCTTTATCAGTCGTATCAAACTCATTTTAGCTCAGGGGCCGCATGGAGGAAAATCTATTCCCAAGTGGGCCGGAATGGTAAAATCATGGCATGATAACTTAAAAATAAAGACAACTCCAGGTTGTTTTCTCTGTTGTACTCTGGCTAAAAATAGAACAAGCACATTATGAAAACGTACAAATCACAAATAATCCTCTGGACAAAACACTTCAAGTTTGTCGAAAATTCTGAGGAAATTGGTGCAGCTTCAAAAACACAATGAGCTTAGACTTGGTCTCAGTGTATCTAAAAAGCCAGGATTAAACTTTAAGTCACAGTCTTTCTGGGATTGAACAAAAAACACAACATGTAAACTCTTCTAGGTATCAAATACCTCCTTTGTCATGTCCACGTATCAATCCTGTGATAACTCAACAAACCGTAAGAAACGGAGGTAAAAACTATTCAAAATGGTTAAGTTCACTTTTCTCGTGTTTGACAGAGACATTCTGGGGCAAGTAGGGTGCCAAATGACCATGTGTTCAAAGCAAAAGACATAACATTGCAGGTTTAAAGTTTCATGTGGGTCCAAGAGGAGGAGCCACAGTCACCCTTTACTGTGTACCTCTTGCTTGGCCCGTTTGCTTGCCTAACAGAATTGCTATTGTGACATCCAGTGGACACATTTAGAACAGCAGTTTCTTTCATTGAAAAAAAAAAAAAAAAAGCAGCTCATTTTCATACTTGGCAAACTCATCACGCGGGCCGGAAAAAACCTGTTCGTAGCCTGGCCGTAGGTTTGACACCCCTGCTCTATATGATAGCAGCTGCTCTGCTGTTTCTGGGAATTAACTGCGAAAACCCTAGTCAAAGATCCTTTCTATACAGTGGCGGGCCTTCGTGTCCTGGGCATGACGTTAAAGTGCATCCGGCAGTGGAGGGTCTTGGGGCACTTGGAGGTTAAACCCCTTTACTACTGTTACCCCAGGTGGCCCTTGGCAAAGGCCTAGTACCTGACTGCCCCCTAGCCAGGGATACGGTGAGGACCTCAACGGCGGAGCAGGCGGAAGACGGTAGATTGAAGAACTACCACAACGGCTGCGATGGCGGGAAGAAGGCTGCAGCAGAAAAGGGTCCCCAGTCGTCTTGGACTCCCTGCCACTGGACCCTGTCCCGATTCTGTCAAGGATCGTGTGGTGACTGTCTGTGTACCAGTCTCCCCACGTTAACAAAGTCCTGCACAGGCATCCTCCATGAAGGGATACACCCCTACCAGGAGGATCGTCATACTCGTTCGAGTGACCGCCGATGATGAAAACCTAAGCCTTCACCGATGTCCTACTTAGTCCGACTTTAAAGAATACCTCTCATAATACCATCATTTATGTCACCACATGACCACGGCTGGAGAAATACTTTTCAATCCTGGGTATTGAATCACCTAAATAGTGTACTAAACGGGCTATTTTACAGCACATTTAAAAATCAGCAACTAAAACATACCTCTACGCAAACTTGCCAACCTTGAGACCTACAAATTCGGGACATGGGGGGGGGGGGGGGGGAACGGAGTTTGGTGGTAGCGGGGGTGTATATTGTAGCGTCCCGGAAGAGTTAGTGCTGCAAGGGGTTCTGGGTATTTGTTCTGTTGAGTTTAAGTTGTGTTACGTTGCGGATGTTCTCCCGAAATGTGTTTGTCATTCTTGTTTGGTGTGGGTTCACAGTGTGGCGCATATTTGTAACAGTGTTAAAGTTGTTTATACGGTCACCCTCAGTGTGACCTGTATGGCTGTTGATGAAGTATGCGTTGCATTCACTTAAGTGTGTGTAAAAGCCACATATATTATGTGACTGGGCCGGCACGCTTTTTGTATGGAGGAAAAGCGGACATGACGACAGGTATTAAAAGACACTGAAGGCAGTGCCTTTAAGGCACGCCCCCAATATTGTTTTCCGGGTGGAATTCGGGAGAATGGTTGCCCCGGGAGATTTTCGGGAAGGGCACTGAAATTCGGGAGTCTCCCGGGAAAATCGGGAGGGTTGGCAAGTATGCCTCTACGTGGTACTGTCAGAATTCAAATAATTGTAAAAGCATAGCTCGGTTGGTAGAGTGACCGTGCCAGCAACTTGAGGGTTCTAGGTTCGATTCCCGCTTCTGCCATCCCAGTCCCTGCCGTTGTGTCCTAGGACAAGACACTTTACCCACCTGCTCCCAGTGCCACCCACACTGGTTTAAATGTAACTTAGATATTGGGTTTCACTATGTAAAGCGCTTTGAGTCACTAGAGAAAAGCGCTATATAAATGTAATTCACTTCACTTCACTTTACACGTGAGAAAATAAAGAAATAAAATATTTGAACTGACAATTTGCATTGGTACAAAACCTTTCAACGGCTGGGACAGGTCAGCTATCTTCAGGGTCGGCCGACCTCGTCACACCAGATTTAGCTTCTCTTGAAATGTCCTTTTTGAAAATGGCTTTGCAAGTATATAACTGCCTCCTAATCAATATTTTGTTCTCCTACGGCCAACCTGGGTTAAAAAAGCGAGTAGATGTCAGACTTCTCCTTTAGCCAAGTGTGGCTCCGGTTGCGGCTCTGTTGATTTGGATAGCACTTCCTGCTTTCAACTTTTGTTTGGATACGCAATGGTGAGTCATAAGTGAGTATCCAATCACAAGAGGCGTTAAAGTTACGTTCAACGGTTCAACGTGTGGCGACCTAGGAGGGCTACTGTCAACAACCCGTGATCTGATTGGCTATCGCAACTGTCTATCAACTGTGTGTGCTCCGTTTTCCTACACTGCACAGACCGCAGCATTGTTGATTCAGAAGGCATCGGCAGATTTTGTTCAGCATTGGCAACAAGCTAGTTGAATTCTGATCTGATAAAAGCTGTAATGCAGCAACACTTGAGCCTAATATGAGATAAAGAGATATATGATGAATACTTTTAGGGAAAGTAACTTAAAATAAAAATTAACTTGTCAATTTATGATCATGATTTATGTGTGGCCTTGCTGGCGCTGACGGCTCACACTGTCTATATATGACCAGATTAGAGATGTCCGATGATATCGGTCTGCCGATATTATCGGCCGATAAATGCTTTAAAATGTAATATCGGAAATTATCGGTATCGGTTTCAAAAAGTAAAATGTATGACTTTTTAAAACGCCGCTGTACACGGACGTAGGGAGAAGTACAGAGCGCCAATAAACCTTAAAGGCACTGCCTTTGCGTGCCGGCCCAATCACATAATATCTACGGCTTTTCACACACACAAGTGAATGCAAGGCATACTTGGTCAACAGCCATACAGGTCACACTGAGGGTGGCGGTATAAACAACTTTAACACTGTTACAAATATGCGCCACCCTGTGAACCCACACCAAACAAGAATGACAAACACATTTCGGGAGAACATCCGCACCGTAACACAACATAAACACAACAGAACAAATACCCAGAATCCCTTGCAGCACTAACTCTCCCCCCCCCCAACCCCGCCCACCTCAACCTCATCATGCTCTCTCAGGGAGAGCATGTCCCAAATTCCAAGCTGCTGTTTTGAGGCATGTTAAAAAAAATTATGCATAAAATAATGCACTTTGTGACTTCAATAATAAATATGGCAGTGCCATGTTGGCATTTTTTTCCATAACTTGAGTTGATTTATTTTGGAAAACCTTGTTACATTGTTTAATGCATATAGCTGGGCATCACAACAAAATTAGGCATAATAATGTGTTGATTCCACGACTGTTGGTTGATATCGGAATTGGTAATTAAAGAGTTGGACAATATCGGAATATCGAATATCGGCAAAAAAGCCATTATCGGACATCTCTAGACCAGATGTTTCTAAAAACCAGAGGTTTTTGTAATTCTGATCTTGTTTGTGCTATTTTTGTATATATTCTCTCTTCTTTACCGACTCTTTTTCAAGTAGAAGGGAGTATTGATTAAGCCTGGAGCAGGAGACAGAAGTGCAAGAAAAATGGGAGTCTTGCTAACGGATGGTAAAATGTGCAAAAGAGGAGGAGGCAGAATAGTACATCCGTCTCCCAGAGTCAGCCCAGATTGCTAAAAGCCCGGAGGGAGAGAGACTATCTCTGCTTCTGTCTCCATGCTGGACCAAAGACGAATAAACTGCCCTTTTTTTATTTTATTATTATTATTTTTTTTTAGAGTGGTTCCCACTGAGCTGGAACATGTGTCGGAGGTTTTCACAGAACCAAACCGGTAGGAAAAATGGTCACAGAAGCGCTGAGTTGTCGGAAAAAGGGAAGAAACCCCAAAGATTTGGCGAACAACAGTAGTGGTAGCTTTGTCTGTTAGCGTTTAATGAGGAGCGACTCGGTCATCATTTGAAACAGTGGTTTGTGTTTTTAGGCTCATGTTGTTCATCTAGTGGACACATTTACACCACCGACCTTTGCCTGACTGTTTTTCATGAGCTTTGTTACCCGTGCCAGTGTTGGGCCCGGCTCTTGGACCACATTACTGCTGGCACGGTACTCAGTCGCCATTGACGCTTAGCCATTTGCATGAGAAGGCTACAAGAGGCGCTACTTGGAATGTGCAGAGTCAAGCACTTTTTTGCTACACTTAAACCGTAAATCTTTTTTTATGCACAGCTACAAAATAAAGGAAAATAAAAACATGCATGCTAACATTATCCTTAATTTTGAACGCTGCATTATAACACTCCACAGTCTCTACCTTGCTGCAGCACTCCTTTTCCTTGCTGCCCTCAATCTCCTCTTAAGATAAAATGTGTCTCCTAATACAGAGGTATCATATTGCGTGCCTTAGACATGTACAGTCCAGTATAATACCCCACAGTCTCTACCTTGCTGTTGCGCTCCTTTTCTTTGCTGCCCTCAGTCTCCTCTTGGATGCATTTTTCTTCTGATACAGAGCTACAACATGACCTGGATTAGCACACATGCTAATGTCATCTGTGTGCATATTACTGTGCTTTAGATATTGCCATTGGAGTATTGTACTCCACAGTCTCTACATTGCTGCAGACCTCCTTTTCCGCGCTGCCCTCAGTGTCTGTGCTTTCTAAAGCACAGCTACAAAATGACGAAACCATGCATGCTAACGTTATCCTTATCTCTGAACGCTGCAGTATTATATTCCACAGACTTAACATCTTTTTCACCAGCATAGCCGCAACCCTGGTCGCTTTGGTGTAGAACACATTAAAGCCTTCTACAGAAAGCTAGGAGTATCCAACGATGATTTCAAATTAAAAATGGTCACAGCTGATGAGGTGTTTAAAAAATTGAGCGCGCTCCACCCTAACAAGGCCAACGGCCTTGATAATATTCCCTCCAGATTCCTCAGGGACTCTGCCTCCATCATTGCCCCGATCATCACGCACATAATAAACCTATCAATTACACAAGGCCAAGTACCAAAAGATTTTAAGATTGCAAGAGTAACTCCCCTCTTTAAAAAAGGAAGCAAATTGGAACCTGGCAACTACCGACCTGTTTCTATTCTCAGTTCCATTTCGAAAGTAATGGAAAAAATTGTTTATGAACAGGTCGATAGTTACCTTGCCACTAATAAACTCATGTACAAATTCCAATCCGGCTTCAGAACTAACCACTCCACTGACACATGCCTTCTCTATCTGACCGACCACATCAAACATGAGGTGGACGCGGGCAAATACTGCGGCATGGTCATGCTGGACCTTCAGAAGGCCTTTGACACCGTTAACCACGCTATACTGTTGGATAAGCTCAGAGCAATCGGATTTAACAAAAACTCATGGAGCTGGATGCAATCTTACTTGGAGGGGAGGGAGCAGGTGGTAGAGGTGAACGGCACCGTGTGTCCCCCCCTCTCGGTGAGCTGTGGAGTCCCCCAAGGCAGTATATTGGGACCTTTACTGTTCCTAATATACATAAACGACATGTCATCGGCATGCGACTGTGAATTGTTTTTGTTTGCGGATGACTCTGCCTTGCCGGTATCCGGCAAGGACAAGTCACAGGTGGAGAAAATCCTCAGTGCTGAGCTCTGTAGAACTTGCACCTGGCTCGCTGACAACAAGCTATCCATACACTTGGGTAAAACAGAATCCATCCTGTTTGGGTCCCACATCAACCTCAAGAAAGTCAATGACTTCACCATGAAAGTGGGTGACATTGTTATCACCAGGAAAGATGAGGTCACCTACCTAGGTTCCATTCTAGAGGCTAACCTTTCCTGTGATAAAATGGCAACCAAGGTAATCAAAAAGGTTAACCAACGAACGAGATTTCTCTACAGAATCTCCTCTCTGGTCAACAAAAGCACCTTGAGGATTCTGGCGGGAACTCTCGTTCAACCCTTTTTCGATTACGCATGCACCTCCTGGTACCGTAGCACCTCCAAAACCCTCAAATCTAAACTCCAAACATCTCAGAACAAGCTAGTCAGGTTACTGCTAGACCTCCACCCCAGATCCCACCTCACTCCTACCCACTTCTCTAAAGTGGGCTGGCTCAAGGTGGAGGACAGAGTTAAACAACTAGCACTGAGCCTAGTCTATAAAATCCGTTACACCTCCCTGATACCGAAGTACATGTCAAACTACTTCCTTAACGTAAATGACCGTCATAACCAAAACACCAGGGGGAGCTCCACTAACCACGTTAAACCCAGATTCCGAACTAACAAAGGTCTTAACTCATTCTCTTTCTATGCCACATCAATGTGGAATGCGCTCCCAACAGGTATAAAAGAAAGGGCATCTCTATCCTCCTTCAAAACCGCAATAAACCTGGAATGGATAGGATAGGATAGGATAGGTCTTTATTGTCATTGCAACAAGTACAACGAAACTATGTTTTCAGCACAAACCCGTTCAAGATTAGACAAACAGTGTACAGGGTTACAGAACAGGAACGCTGATGGGTCGCCACGAGGTGCCCCGTAAAAGGTGGGAAAAAGATAAAACGTTGGGGAAGAAGATGAGTAAAAAATTACAATCTAGACTGGGCTCCTAAGGGGGCCTAGTCTGGAGTGGGAAAAAAACCTCCATGCCATGCACACATAAACATGTTACATATAATCACGACAACTCGCAACAGGGGGGGAGTTGGGACCCTGGAGGTCGACTGCTGCTATGAAGCGCTGCCAGCCGTCCATCACCCCGAAGGGGAATCAAGTGGTGGTGAAGGCGTGGGGTGGGGGAGGGTGTGTGTGTGTGTATATGCCCATTGTCTTGGGTGTGTTGATGTAGTGTTCATGTTCATAGGCCTGGGGCCGTTCTGCATGCGAGCAAAAGTTCGACTCCGGGTGTCGTTGAGGAGGGAGGGAGGTCAAAATACAGAACTCCTAATACGGAACTACAAAAACACACAGCTAACATTAGCTTACACGCTTGCAGTGTCGCGGTCTCCGCTCTGTTGTTAATACTCCTTTTTTGGTTGCCCTCAGTCTCTTCTTGGATGCATTAGTTTTCTGATACAGGGCTTCAAAAGGACAAAGATTTGTGTGCCAACATGTGCTAACTTTCATCTGCGATTGTACCACAGTGCCTTTCCATTGCAGTATTTTTACTCCAATGTTGAAACACTCTTTTTCTGTGCTGCCCTCAGTCTCCTTTCAGAAAAATGACAAAAATAAAAAAAACTTGCGCGATAACAATATCCTTAGCTCCTAGGACAGCGTGGCTCAGATGGTAGAGCGGGTGTTACGGAGGCCAGCCAGAGTGGCTGCGCTAGATGTAGGTTGGTAAACCTCGCCCCCTGGTGATTGGATGAGCCGTAGGCCGTAGCCACGCCCCCCGCTACAAATCTAGCTTACCACCATCGAAGTGTGAATTAGGAGTGAATGAATGACGGGTTCTCTGTTCTCTGTGAAGTGCTATACAAATCTAATCCATCCAATAGCCACTGGCATTGCAGTGTAATGCTCCACAGTCTCTACTTTGCTGCAAAATTCCTTTTCATTGCTGCCCTCAGTCTCCTCTCTGGAAAAGTGAGTCTTCTAATGGCAAAAGTAAAAACACATGCTCACACTATTAGTGTGAATTAACTCTGGATGCTCCGTTTAGCCCTCAGTGACCTCTTGAATAAAAACGGTCTTAATGCCCTCGTTCTCCTCTTGTTGTTTTTGCCTGTGCATTTGATGCCGTGTGGTTATCTGCAGTTTTAACGTGGCAACTAAAACCGAATACATTCCCTCAGTTCCACGGTGAACATGTTCAATCAGCACATGGTGTCAGAAGAGGAAACACGCTCGACTTAAATGCAAATTACTGCCGAGTTATTCCTCGGTCCGTTCAAAGCCAAAGTGTCGACTGTCATATCTTTTCATTTCTGCTTTTGAATTACTTGGAGGAATGAAATAGTGGCTAACCGAAGGAGGTGATGCAGTAGCTCTGCCTGTACCAATAGAAGTCTGTTTTAAAAAACATGAACCGAACAACCTCCAGCTGTATTTTTAATTCTCTTTGAGGAGTCAGCGTGAGGCCACAGACCCTGAAGGCTCCTTCAAAGCGTTTGAGAGGCTCACCTATGTAGAAACCGGTCTTATTCACACCCCGGAATACCATATATACAGTCCTGCTCAAAAGTTTACATACACTTAATGTCATGGCTGTCTTGAGTTTCCAATAGTTTCTACAACTCTTGTTTTTTTGTGATAGAGTGATTGGAGCACATATTTGTTGGTCACAAAAAACATTCATGAATTTTGGTTCTTTTATGAATTTATTATGGGTCTACTGAAAATGTGAGCAAATCTGCTGGGTCAAAAGTATACATACAGCAATGTTAATATTTGCTTACATGTCCCTTGGCAAGTTTCACTGCAATAAGGCGCTTTTGGTAGCCATCCACAAGCTTCTGGTTGAATTTTTGACCACTCCCCTTGACATAATTGGTGCAGTTCATCTAAATTTGTTGGTTTTATGACATGGACTTGTTTCTTCAGCATTGTCCACACGTTTAAGTCAGGACTTTGGGAAGGCCATTCTAAAACCTTAATTCTAGTCTGATTTAGCCATTCCTTTACCACTTTTGACATGTGTTTGGGGTCATTGTCCTGTTAAATTACAAGTATAGACGATCTTGAAAATTTCAAGTGTGAACACCGGTATGACCAACACTGCACCAGTAATTACTTGGTATCGGATCGATTCCCAAATTTGTAGTATTGCCCAAAACCAATGTAAAGTATCCAAACAACAGATTAATAAGTGCTTATTACAAAATGTAGATAGAACCATGATACAATAGAAAGCAACTAGCTGTTAACCATAAATTATCAAGTAAATTAATAATAGTTTTGATAAAATAATACAACTGGAAATGATGCAATATGCAATACTGCATACATTAGCAGCTAAAGTAGGAGCCTGTGTAAGTTGTTTTGAAATGGTCCTATTATCTGTGCCAGTTAATATATCAGGATATATATAGTTATCACAAGAGGCTGCAATATGGATCGCAATATAGGGCAACACGCAGACGCTAATGCATGCTTTTATTACAAGTCGTATAGATTATTGTAACACCCTGCTTTCTGGTCTTCCTTAAAAAGGTTATTACACCCTTACAATTACTCCGAAATTCAGCAGTACGTGTCCTGACGAAGACCAGAAGGCGGGCTCACATTACACCAGTTTTAAAATCTTTGCATTGGCTCCCCGTGTGTTTCAGGATCAATTTTAAGGTTTTTCTTATGGTTTATAAATGTTTTAATGGTATAGGGCCTTCTTATCTTTCAGATTTGTTTTACCCTGAGATCCTCCGGCACTCATCCCCTAATTATTCCCAAAGTCAGGACACAAAGTCACGGGATGGCATCTTTCCAACATTATGGCCCCCGTCTATGGAACAGCTTGCCGGAGGACCTCAGGGCTGCGGAGAACGAGAGCAGGCTTAAGACCCACCTTTTTAATTTGGCTTTTACCTGATATTAATTATTTTATTGAAGTCATTTGTATTTTACTTTTTATCCTATTAGTTATGCAATATTTTATTTAGTTTTATTTATTTATTTACTGTATATATATATTTTATTTTTATTTTGTATTTTTATTATTTTCAATTAATCTTCATATGTCTTACTTGTACTTTATTCTTTATCTCTACACATGGTTTTTGCTATTTTACAAGTTTTACTATTTTTATTTTCCAACGCTTCTCAGATGAGCCATCTGCCTCAGGGGTTATCGGCCGTGCTTGTGGGGGCGCTTTTGTGTCAGCGTCCTGGTGGCCATGGTCTGATGACCTCCTGGTGCAGATGGCTCCTGTGATAGTTATTACTCACATGTCTCCTCTGTACTCAGCCATGCAATCATTGGTCCATATAGTTGCATATGTGTGTATGTTGTGTGTTTGTGTTTGTGTTTGGTATCTGTGTCCGTGCGTACGTATGTGATAATGGGAGATATGGGTCACCGGGGTATTGTTTTTAGCTTTGTAAAGCACTTTGCGTAGCATTTCTTTTATGTATGAAAAGCGCTCTATAAATAAAGCTTGATTTGATTGGATTTTGATGATCGATTTTAGGCCATATCGCCCATTCCTAACTGAACGTAAACAGGGTTAGGTTGGTTCTGTTATGGTTAAAAAACTGAAAATAAAGGACATATTTATCAAACACAATGACAGAATCGCTCTGCGGGATGCTGAACTTGTTTGTTTACATCCAATTAAACCTCAGTGGAAACAGCAGTGATGTTAAAATGATGTCATTACGTCATTGAAATCTTCCATTTAAAGCGGTGTGTGTTTGCCAGTCTCTGCTTCTTTTTTTTTTTACTGACAAGATAAGAGCCGAAGGAGGAGAGGGGAAAATCTCTGGCAAAGTGCTTGCCTTTCCGCCGCTGAGTGCACACCTGCAGAGCGTAGATTAGACGTGAATTATCTGAAGAGTGAGCCTAGGCTGATAGCTCTCCCTGGCTAATCTGCCGCTTTCATCTGAAAGCTACGTTATTGCTGCTTTTTTTTTTTTTAACGCTACAGGACTCTCTCAGAACTCCCTGAATGCGGATGCCAAAACTTTTTGGCTATGAAGCGGCAGGCAATTTTTTTGTGTTCTAAAGTAGATGTTGACTGACTGACGGAAGTATTCTAATGCACATTCAAAATGTGTTGGTCATTTAGATAAAGCAGGGGTCACCAACCTTTTTGAAACCAAGGGCTACTTCTTGGGTACTGATTAATGCGAAGGGCTACCAGTTTGATACACACTTAAATAAATTGCCAGAAATAGCCAATTTGCTCAATTTACCTTTAACTCTGTTATTATTAATAATTAATGATATTTATCTTTGTGGAAACACTGATCATCTTAATGATTTCTCACAATACATATATATAGAAACAGATAAATATCAATATGCAACACTTTATGTTTATATTTTCTCTAAGTGCACATTTTTCAAATTGAACATTTTCAAATGATCACTTCTAAGACAGTCATGTGAAATCACAATATCCCATTTTAACTAGCTGGCCACTAACATTTTTTAACAAATCATGAATTACTTTGCACCATGTTTGTACAAATAATAACTCATGTAAAATACAAAAGTAAACTCTCAAATTTTTAAATCATGTCACACTTTGAACTGGACACCAAATCTGTTATCTGTTTCTTTGTCAGTTAGTGGGAATCCTGGCATTGCATGCTGTTAACTAGTGTGTTGTACTCTGGTGTGTAACTTGACACTGCAACTCTGAGTGAGTCTTGCAGATGTGCATCAGTGAGGCGTGTTCTGTGTTTGTTCTTGATGAAGTTCATGTCAGAAAAGGCTGATTCACAAAGATAAGAATTTTCCTCATTGTTTGCGGAACCTTCTTAATCTTTTGGACATATTTTCACAGCAATCTGGCCTTAATCTTAATTATGATAAATGTAAAATGTTAAGGATCAGAAATCTAAAGGGAACGTCCTTTCGAATGGAATGCAAAGTGCCTGTTTTGTGGACAGATGCTTGCTCAAGCTTTTCATTTTATCAACTAACTGGAGTAATTGGGAAAAGATGGAAACAAATAATTAATTATGGAACTACTAAATTATTAGTTTGTAAACCTCTAATAAGAAATTCTAGTTGGCAAAAAGGAACTAAAATAAATAGAAAAATATATAATTTTTATTTAATAAAGAAATCTTTGAAGGCTGCCTCATACAACACAAATGGAAAATGGGAGGACTTTTTTGACTGCCCGTTGCCATGGGATGCCATATTCAAACTAATCTATAAAACCACTATCGATGTGCAAAATCTTTATTTTCAAATTAAAATTATTTATAACTTCTTACCCACAGGGAAAATGTTAAAATTATGGAATATAACAGAGTCAGATGATTGCCGATTTTGTTGTCAGGAGCCTGAATCCACCCTGCAATTGTTTTGGTATTGTCATATTGTGTCTTTGTTTTGGGTGGAAGTTGAAAAAATGTGTTTAAGGATTGGTTTGTTTATGAAGCTTAATGTGGTTTCTGTTATTTTAGGAGAGTTCATTGACAATCATGATTTAGTCAATTTAATTATAGTACTCGGTAAAATGTTAATTTTTAAGGCCAAAAACAGATATTCACTTAGTATTACTTTCTTTAAAACATGTATTCAGTATTTTCTAACTTTAGAAAGTTACATGGTTGAAAACGATAATGATGCCAAAAAACATTAAAAAAAAGATGAGAAGTCCTCAAAGGCTTATTTTGAAAGTATAATTATGTTTATAGATTATATGATATCTGTTGTTGTGTTCCCTAAAATAAATGCTTATTTTGAAAATGTAATTTTGTTTATAAATTATATGCAATCTGTTGTGTTCCCTAATTTTTTTCTGTGTACATGAATGAAGGTGTGTGTTGCTGAGTCCGACTTGGACATTATCTGGACTGGGCCTGGTTTAAAAAAACCCTTTAAACAAATCTAATTTCATTGACAACCTGGTCTGTTGAAGATAAGGCCCTTTTTTAAAAAATAAAATAAAATAAGATAAATAAATAAAAAACATTTTCTTGGATAAAAAAGAAAGTAAAACAATATAAAAATAATTACATAAAAAATTGTAATCAATGAAAATGTTAGTGGACCAGCAGCCTGTACAATCATGTGTGCTTCAGGCACTGTGTCCCTTGCAGATGTGTTGTCTATGTTGTGGGAACCAGAATATTGGTAGCAGAAAGAAATAACCCCTTTTGTGTGAGTGGGTGTGGATGAGTGTGCATTGGGGAGGTTGTTTGGGTTGATGCACTGATTGAAAGTGTATATTGTGTTTTTTCTGTGTAGATTTAATTTAAAAAAAAAAAAAAAAAAAAAAAAAAATTACATTTTTTTTTTTTTTTTTTTTTTTTTTTTTTAGAACAGGCCCGCGGGCGACTCATCTGGTCCTTACGGGCGACCTAGTGCCCGCGGGCACCGCGTTGGTGACCCCTGAGATAAAGGATCTACGAAGATATAAAACTTTATTGCTGTTAAATGACGAACATTTTAATCAAGTTAACATATTAGTATTTATAATAGACATACCAAAAGCGACAACAGCTTATTTTCACACCTAATGTTGTACGTTTAATGTTTTTAGGTGAGGACTAGGGATGGGTACCAAATTTGGCACATTTGAAGGTGTTGTAATCGCCATATAAAATCACTAATGCTAATCAGTAACATGTATATGACTAAGGATGCACGATAATGTTGGTGTTCAATAATTATTACTATTATTATTCTGTTATTATTTATTTATTATTTATATATATTATTTATATATTGTTTAATTATTTATTCAATTATTATAATTATTTAATAAATAATAAATAATAGTATTTATTATTTATATATATTTATTATTTATTATTTTTACTATAATTATTATTATTATATCATTATTATAATATTGGTGTTTAATAATCATCGACCAATAAAGCTGCTTCCACTCCTCTACGGTATGGTCACATATTTGAGATGTCACGATAGTGTGGGCGCGGCCTGTTGTGTACAGATGTAAGCATCATGCCGCTACCTGGTGTGAGTTTAAAAGACGCGCACATTACATCTGAAGAGTCACTTTAAAATTCACTAATGTGAAGATATATGGGAGCAGTACGAAGCTGCCTGTGCTTTCAAACCGAGACCGGATGTTATTAGCAGCGACTGCAGCAAACGTAAAGCAACGGGACTGATGAGAAAGCGTTTGAATTTGAAAGAAAACACCTTAGGGGGGAAGAATTTGACGACAAAATGACTAGTTGTTTAACTTCATAGTTCATCTGGAGGCACATGTTAGTTACAGTACTTTTTATGAGTTGAAAATGCACGTTACCATTTGAACCATGATTTCTTTGTGTTCTACAATTGGATGTTGTCTCTCTAATGGACAGGCACTCATTGCACTATTTTATTACTTACTATCAGGGGAAAAACATTTTATTTTTATCAATCAAAAACAGATGTGACTCCAGCTTTTTCGCTCTTGTTGCTAATGGCAATGCAGAATCTTATGGCTTAGTTATACTGGCCTCATTTATATATGTTGTGTTGGACAGATTTTTTGATGTATTTTTACGAATTTTTTCGTTTTATGAAATCATATTCACAAGGTTTGAGTTTTTTCGTTCTCTATCAATTAAATCATTGAAAAGTTGAAAAATCAACAAATTCAACTTATCTTTGCTCTATGCAATGATTTCAATTGTTTGCATGGGTCAGAATTACAGTAGAAAGTGTATTTACTCAAATTATAGTTAATAAGGTAGGAAAATATCAGTTGACATTATCCATATTCCCTACAATAGATTTGTATATTATTTGTTAGTGCGTACATTTTAGGGAAAAGTGGGAACTGTTCAAATAATTTACTGTCCAAAAATCATATGTAAATATACCGTATATACATAATTATCGGTAGTCGGTTGTAAAGGTCTGGAATATATTGGCGATCGGTTGTAAAGGTCTGGAAATGATCGGTTATCGGTATCTGTTTAAATTTCCAGTATCGTGTATCCCTATATATGACATATCCAATATAAATTACAATCGAGCTGGCGCATTTTGAAAAGTTTAGCTTTACTTTTGAGTGCTTTCTATCCGGAATGATTGCTTTGTTTACATGGAAAATCGCAACATTCCTAGAAGCAGTCTGCTACCAATTCGCACGATCGGACGTGACGTCCCATGCAAAAAAAAAAGGTATTGAAATATGGTACTGTTTGATTTTACGTGAATCCCTACCTGATAGTTTTCACAGACTTTGGTTGATACCCATAAAAGTACTGAATTCGGTACCAATCCCTAAATCGAACTAAAGCTTTTCGATCCTGGCAAAGGCAAATACACTGCAATTTGAAAATAAAGATGCCCATCGGTTTAAAAGTTTGGGGTCACAATGAAATGCAAATGTCTGGTTTTTGGTGCAATATCTACAGAGGTGTATAGAGGCCCATTTCCAGCAACTATCACTCCAGTGTTCTAATGGTACAATGTGTTTGCTCATTGGCTCAGAAGGCTAATTGATGATTAGAAAACCCTTGTGCAATCATGTTCACACATCTGAAAACAGTTTAGCTCATTACAGAAGCTACAAAACTGACCTTCCTTTGAGCAGATTGAGTTTCTGGAGCATCACATTTGTGGGGTCAATTAAACGCTCAAAATGGCCAGAAAAAGAGAACTTTCATCTGAAACTCGACAGTCTATTCTTTTTCTTAGAAATGAAGGCTATTCCACAAAATTGTTTGGGTGACCCCAAACTTTTGAACGGTAGTGTATATATACAGTATATATGTATATATATATGTATATATACATATATATAGATAGATAGTACTTTATTGATTACTTCAGGAGAGTTCCCTCAGGAAAATGAAAATTCCAGCAGCAGTGTACAGAATTGAGAACGAATTAAAAAAGTAAATAATGGGGGTATAAATGGAAATAAAATAGAAAATATAACAATAAGAATAAAAATAAAAAGCAACAATAAGAATAAAAATATAACAATAAAAGTAATATAACAAGAGAAACTAGGCAGTAGTGAAAATGTTATGAAAATGTATTGGACTTTAAAAAAAATAAAAAATAAATTAAAAAAATTAATACATCAAAACCCGTTCCACATTTGAGTCTGGTAAGTAAAAACTGACAGCTTCAGTGGATTCCTCCAGAATTTTCCGGCACTTTTCTCTCTCCAAGCAGCTGTTTCAATTATATTGTAGAAGTGGAGGACAAAAGGTCTAATTTCATCATCAAAGTAGCTTATTTGTGTCAAGGAGAACTGATCATAGTGCTTAAACATAACCTACAAATCACCTTATAAACTGCAAAGTTCAGCCTTTTTTTTTTTCTTCAAATTTGTCCGACTGCTTGAGCTTCGTAACCTTTTTAACGCCGGCTGATTAATACGTTTCATGGAGTCAGGTTTTTGCACTTTAATCACGACTTCCTGGCGCCCACTTTTTTGAAAAGGACCTTCTTCTTCCCTGAGCAGTGACTTTGTCCTCACATGTCCTTCGCTACAAAAGCTAACCTTGACTTGTTCACGTACTCAGCTTGACAGCGACCCAACACAACTCATCTCTAATGTCTGACATTCTACTGAGATCCAAATAACACGTGCGCAAACTGTAAAATTGTGGGCGTGTTGAGAGTGATCTACTAAGACTGCGTGTACAATTGATAAGAAGTGCAAAAAGAGTGCAGACCCAGCACAATTTAAATGAAGTTTGTGTGTGGATACCGGCTGTCACCATGGAAACACTCATTTCCCTTTAGATTTATGTCATCATGCGGACCAACCAACATGCAGCACAGACATATAATATGAACCACCTTCTCTAGGCTGTATCGAAGCGCAATCTAGGCAATAAGGGTGCACAAAAAATGTATTCATATTCGAATCGAGATTCACCTTGATTCTAAATCCATTCATAATTTTAAAAAAATCAAGTTTTTTTCTACTAAAAAATATATGTATATTTTTTAATAGGAATCAATTTTTCAAAATATGGTTCTCCATTCAACCAGAAAGATATATTCTAACCTGTAACATGTTTCATTATAATTGTTACACTAAATAATACATCGCGATTATCTGTTTGAATCGGGAATGGCGCTAAATCGAGAATCGATTCTGAATTAAATCTCACTTTAGGCATCTGATCGAATTGTGCCAAAAGATTCACACCCCTACTAGGCAACGGAACATATTTTTAACATGCTGAAAGTCCGCTGCGGTGTGGTAATGGTGCGTCTGGAATGATCCAGCCACAAGAAAATGCATATTGCAAGACGTTCAAATAGGAGATATATTGTAATAACATATTTCCTACATGGGAAAAAACACCAGCAGGCACCAGAAATCAGTTGAATTCATTTTAATCAGCACCTTGAGTCATTTAGTGATTGTAAAATTATCAAATGATATTTAATTCTGACAGTCTAAACATGTTGGCACACACAGGCGGAATATTCTCACTCTCAATTGTCTGTTTTAACAGCGTGATCGTCAATAGACTGGTTTGGTCAGATGGTTATAGTATGAATTATTGTTATTATTATCATCTTTTTTTTGTTTCTTTTTTTTGTTATTATTTTTTTTAAAAATTCATTTTGGATTTTCTCTAGTTCATGTAAGCTTCTCTCAATGGATGTGTGAATGTGTGTGTCAGTGACGGGGGTGGGGGATTGTTTTGTTTGGTTTTATTTGCTTTGTCTTGTTTTTCCTCTGTTTGTTATATGTTTTGGCTGGTGTTATTTTTGGAAAATAATTAATACAAATATAAATTAGAAAAAAAACTAAACAGTAACAGTGCCAGTTTGCACAATATAGACGCAAAAACAGCGGTTTAATAAATTACAGTGCGAGTGCTAAATGACTCCTAGTATTGTGGGCATTCTAATAATCAGCATTGTTTCTGCATGTTCATGAAGACGGACCCGCTAAATGGATTGCCCTTTCTATATTGCTCATTTAAGGTCCTACTGAAATGAAATGTTTTTATTTAAACGGGAATAGCAGATCCATTCTATGTGTCATACTTGATCATTTTGCGATATTGCCATATTTTTGATGAAAGGATTTAGTAGAGAACATCGACGATAAAGTTTGCAACTTTTGATCGCTGATAAAAAAAAGCCTTGCCTGTACCGGAAGTAGCGTGACGTCACAGGCTGAAGGGCTCCTCACATTTCCCCATTGTTTACAATGCAGCGAGAGCGATTCGGACCGAGAAAGCGACGATTACCCCATTAATTTGAGCGAGGATGAAAGATTTGTGGATGAGGAACGTGAGAGTGAAGGACTAGAATGCATTGCAGGACGTATCTTTTTTGGCTCTGACCGTAACTTAGGTACAAGGGTTCATTGGATTCCACACGTTTTCCTTTTTCTATTGTGGATCACGGATTTGTATTTTAAACCACCTCGGATACTATATCCTCTTGAAAATGAGAGTCGAGAACGCGAAATGGACATTCACAGTGACTTTTATCTCCACGACAATACATCGGCGAAGCTCTTTAGCTACGGAGCTAACGTGATAGCATCGTGCTTAAATGCAGATAGAAACAAAAGAAATAAACCCCTGACTGGAAGGATAGACAGAAAATCAACAATACTATTAAACCATGGACATGTAACTACACGGGTAATGCTTTCCAGCCTGGCAAAGCTTAACAATGCTGTTGCTAACGACGCCATTGAAGCTAACTTAGCTACGGGACCTCGTCAGAGCTATGCTAAAAACATTAGCTCTGCACCTACGCCAGCTCTCATCTGCTCATCACGACCCGTGCTCACCTGCGTTCCAGCGATTGACGGCGCGACGAAGGACTTCACCCGATCACCGATGCGGTCGGCGGCCCGGAGACGGAGGAAGTGAAGGTGAGGACAGCGGTGCGGCGGCGGGCGTTGTAGCTTTCGACGACACCCCGGCCGCCATCAGAGTCGGCAAGAAACATATATTTCCCCAAAGTTACGTACGTGACATAAACATAGCGCCACACACGTACGGGCAAGCGATCAAATGTTTGGAAGCCAAAGCTGTACTCACGGTAGCGGGTCTGTTATCCATCTCAAAGTCCTCCTGGTTGTGTTGCTGTAGTCTGCCGCTAATACACCGATCCCACCTACAACTTTCTTCTTTGCAGTCATCATTGTTAATTAAACAAATTGCAAAAGATTCACCAACACAGATGTCCAGAATACTGTGGAATTTTTCGATGAAAACAGAGCTGTTTGTATTGGGACACAATGTTGTGCCAATACTTCCGTTCACTCCGTGACGTCACGCGCATACGTCATCATACCGAGACGTTTTCAACCGGAAGTTTAGCGGGAAATTTAAAATTGCACTTTATAAGTTAACCCGGCCGTATTGGCATGTGTTGCAATGTTAAGATTTCATCATTGATATATAAACAATCAGACTGCGTGGTCGGTAGTAGTGGGTTTCAGTAGGCCTTTAAGAGACGCACAAGCTTAGTAGATCAGCTGTCTGCGCGCTACCAAGCTTTAAAACATGCAACCTTTCAGTAGATCAGGTCCTAAGTCTATAATTATTGTTTCTGGAAAGTGTGTCCAGGTTGAGGTCAATTGACAACAGGTAACAGGAAGGTTTTTAGGATCGCCAGACTCACATCCGACTGTTGCTAAACGGCAGGCATTACTTCATGGACTCGTAAGTCAATTTGAGGAAAAAGGTACTTGAGGTGAGGAACAATAGAGGATATCCTGGACAGCCTGTGCAGCATGCTTGGAGCTTAGCGCTAAGACCAGGCAGCTGGAAAGGTGGTTGTTGGGGTGTCGAGTGACGGGACATGACCAGAGGTTATGCTGGGTCCTTAAACTGGTAGTTTGTCTTTGGGAGCATAGAATGATTGTTTTGACAGCACTCACCGGATACTAAGCAGCAGAGGTGGGACCAAGTCATTGCTTTGCAAGTCACAAGTAAGTCTCAAGTCTTTGCCCTCAAGTCTCGAGTCAAGTCCCGAGTCAAGACAGGCAAGTCCGAGTCAAGTCCAAAGTCAAGACTGGAAAGTCTCAAGTCAAGTCACAAGTCCTGCATTTTGAGTTTCGAGTCCTTTCAAGTCCTTTTAACCACAGACTAATATTTTTACACAAATTGTGTATGCTTTTAAACCGCTGTATTTATTTATTAAAACATGTGCATTTGAAATAGCAGGAAAAAAAATAGTACTGACATTGCAATTCATAATAGCACTATTAACCAGTCATTTTAATAGTTTAAACAATTTTAAACATTTAACTCATTCCTTTACAGAATAAACACATTTGCAAAAACAAGTGCAACTGTACTTATTTGTACAAAAGTGTTAACATTGTATTTCCATGGCATATTGCATTGTAACTAGTTCCACAGCAGTTTCTATTCTGTTCTTACCTTATCTCATTGATCTCATCTCATACTGTATGTGTGTTGATGTGTGCGTACACATGAAAAACATAACAAATACATGAACATAACAATGAACAGAGTTGTACTTTTTAGATGTCAGGGCCCTATGCAATATGTACACATATTCTTAATATAGTATACATTTTAACTGACCTTTATTTGACTATGTTTGTCTTTTTGTAGGTGGCTAAAATACGCGGTGCTGCTGACCGCCGTCTAACGTTATGTTACTGTGTGTGATACATTGACTAACATAACGTTATGTTTGGTACCTCATGCAACCCTGCTTAAAAAAATCACTTGACAAAAAGTATGAATAAGGTAGCAAACTGCAGTGGACGCAACAGATTGCTGTGTTTGAAATGATGTTATAACTATTGACATCTTATAAGTAGACGCAGTATTGGTTGCTGTGACGCGAGCAAATTGCATCTTGAAGTGGTGATGAGGAGCCGGCGAGCAGCCTAAACTGACAGTTGACAGGTAGAAAACAAAGATGCCGGGCTGGTTCAGCGTTTTCCTGCTCAAATGAGCGGACTGTTGAAAATAGGAATCGGGGGATTACTTTTCACAAGTAAGATTTAACATTAATGTACTATTGGTTGTATTTTATGAAAATAACATTACCACAGAGTTGAGAAGGAGCAAAGATCTTCAATATTTGTATGTGAAAATCACAAATAAATCTTCTGGGGGAGGATGACGCCCCTACAGGGGTTTGGTTTACAAACTTTCAGCCCCACCTAAAACAAAATTCACAAGCCGCCACTGATTATGATGCATTCTCATTTTAGGCAAAATATAAGACAATACTTTCTTAACAGTATAATTGTAACCAGGAATAAGTCTTCAAGTAACAATATTCAAATACTAACATTGTTGGGTAAGACAGCATTTGGTTCTTTTCTGAATCCAGTGAAACAGATTGGTGGTTTTAGCTGATATAAAGAGTTTCAGGTGTTTATATAAGTTTAAGTATTTGGCAGACGCTTTTATCCAAAGCGACATACATAAAAAATACATATATAACAATCACTGTAAACATGATCATTTAAGGGAAGAATGTAATACAAAATATCAATACAAAGTGTCAAGACAGAATAAACTCTCTGCTGCTGCAGCAACAGAGATACGGTCTATAAGATATATAGATATCTAATGTATTCATACATTGTTTATGTAGCATGTATATATAACGTAATCATATTGTTTCTTCAACTTAAAAATAGCTGACCGTTTTTTTCCCCCTTCTCTGGGATTATATTCCCGGTTTTGATCTCGGACGTCTGGTCACTTATAGCATATAAGAATATTATATTACTGTTAAGCAAACTATGAATAATAAAACATGTGTCCGTTATCATAGCTACACGTATGACAAAAAAGCGCGTGAAAATGAGTGGTATTCAGTGAGGTAAAATGAATTCAATGCGTTGACAGTTCATTGCTCCTGCCAAATGAATTGCACTGAGTGAAGCGGATCACCACTCCAAGATGGCGGCCCCGCGTCTCGTCTGCGCCAGTAGGCAGTAGCGCTCGATGCTGCGTCTACTTATAAGATGTCTATGGTTATGACGTTAGCAGTGAGTTTACAGCCTCACTGATTTAACTACACAGCAAATAAAAGTCACGTTACTTAGCCAATAAACGTTATCTTACATTCAAAACGTACCCTTCTTTGTGCAACTTCAAATGTCGAACGAAGTTGGAAGTTGTTGCGTCTCCGTCTGTAATATTCGAACTGCGTGATTTGCATACGGCAATTCCTTTTTTGTTGACCAAGTCGTAGTTTTTATACCCGAACGAAACCAACTTTGGTATAAATCTTTCTCACTGGCGCGTTGTTTGACAACTCTTGTTCATTGGTTGTCCTGCAATTTGATTGGCTGAATGCTGTGTGATGAAAACAATGTAGATCTAATTTGATTGGCTGTTGTACTGAGAGCACACACGCTGACAAGCAGCACACATGCTGATAGACAGACACGTATAAAATGAAAGCTACGGAGCGCTCCCAAATAACTTTTTAAGCTTTAGGTTTTGGGGAAAGTAGCAAGTCATGTCAAGTCAAAAGGCTCAAGTCCAAGTGAAGTCACAAGTCATTGATGTTAAAGTCTAAGTCGAGTTGCAAGTCTCTTTACATTTTGTCAAGTCGAGTCTAAAGTCATCAAATTCATGACTCGAGTCTGACTCGAGTCCAAGTCATGTGACTCGAGTCCACACCTCTGCTAAGCAGTGCCCTATAAAAAAGAACGGTGACACTTTAGTATGGGGAACATATTCACCATTATTAGTTGCTTATTAACATGCAAATTAGTAACATATTGGCTCTTAATGAGTCATTAAGTACTTATTAATGCCTTATTCTGCATGGCCTTATTATACAACCAGTAAGCCGTTAACGAAGAGTCTTCCCTCAATAAGGTTAGGGTTAGGCTTAGGGTACTTAGAATATGTTCCCCTAGTGTCCAAATAGTCTTTGTTACTTAGAATATGTTCCCCATACTAGAGTATTACCAAAAGAACAGAGACTTACTCGCCAACCTGTGAGATTCTTTGTTTGGACACACTATTCCGCCGACAAATGGACTAGTTTGTTTGAGTTTGAGTTTATTTCAAACATGCAAGCATACAACATGATACATCACAATTTCCAGTTTCTCTTTTCAGCATGTTCGAAAAGGAGTAGGAAGAAGCAGAGTTTATTTAATCCTACCCCTTTTTTTTACATAACAGTTGCTAAAACTTTTGTTCACTTCCTGTTCTCAATTTATTCACAATATACTCCATAAGTAATCACAATAAAAATAAATAAATAATTGATGAGATGAGTAAACATTTTTTTGAGAATGAATGAATGGATGGATGAAATAAATTCAGAAATTTTATCATGGTTCTTCTTCTTTGTACTTTGTAAACAATTTAAGTTTGAAGAGTTTCTTAAAGTGGATAATATTAGTACATTGTTTGATTGCTTTGCTTAATCCATTCCATAATTTAATTCCACATACTGATATACTGAAGGTCTTAAGTGTTGTACGTGCATACAAATGTTTTAAATTACATTTTTCTCTAAGATTATATTTCTCCTCTTTTTTTTAGAAGAATTGTTGTACATTGTTGTACATTCCACTGGGGTGAGTTTTTCCTTGCCCGTATGTGGGCTCTGTACCGAGGATGTCGTTGTGGCTTGTACAGCCCTTTGAGACACTTGTGATTTAGGGCTATATAAATAAACATTGATTGATTGATTGATTCTTGGGTAGCAGGTTATAGTTTGCTTTGTGCATAATTTTAGCTGTTTGCAAATTCACTATGTCGTGGAATATCAGTATCTTTGATTCAATAAATAAAGGGTTTGTATGTTCTCTATATCCAACATCATATACTATTGTTATGAGCGATATTTGGTCGTACGAATTGTTGTATGTTTTTGTCAAAAACGAAACATACAAAACAGAGGTACCACTTTTATTTGGTTGTGGCAACATTTTGCCATAATTGGTTAGGGCAGTAATTCTCAAACTTGAAAATAAATATTGTAATGTAACAGTTGTATTTGCCTATATTCAAACAGTGTTAGTGTTCAAAATTTGCAATACACTTGCTAAATAAAACCTCTGTATTTTTAATGTTGGTCATCATGTTGGTACTTGGAGAACAGAGTGTTTTCTGAGGTGTTACCTGGGGAGGAACATTTGAGAGCCACTGGTTTAGGGTGTTCAGGAACAATCAAATACCCAGCAAGGCTCAAACCTTCAATGGACTTGAAACTGCATTCATTCCCATACTGAGGCTATGTTCACACTGCATGTCAATTATGATATTTTTGCTCATTCATGACTTGTATCAGTTTTTTTCTAATGTTAAAGTGAACAAAATAATTGCTGTTTTTGTCAAATCCGACCCAGGCCTCTTTGGTGTGTGGATATAAATCCAATATGTATCCGATGCAAATGCAGTCTGAATGATGGGGTTGCGTTTATTCGACTGATACGATATCATAAAGCAGTAGTTCTCAAATCAGTATCATGCTTCAAACCCTTCTTCGATAAGCTGTGCACGACAAAACATGCTCAATGCAGCCATTAATCCTGACTCATTTTGAATAAATAAAATTCAGCACATTTTTTTGTTCATTTTGGTTTTGTCTTTTATGTTTTGTGTTTCTTAGTGTTACTGATCAGTAGAATAAAAAAAATAAAAAAAAGTACATTTTTTTATTTTATTTTTCAGTATCAAATGGTTCAAGTCAGTTAAAAATGTTTATAGTTTCAATAAGGATTACCTTTTGTTTTATTGTAGGCAAAGTGATGCACTTTAAATATTTTCTGTTACGGACTAAAAACAATGTTAATATTTTTTTCTAGTAAGTTAATCTATTTTTATTTTTTGTTTTCTTTGGGACGGCGTGGCGAAGTTGGTAGAGTGGCCGTGCCAGCAATCGGAGGGTTGCTGGTTACTGGGGTTCAATCCCCACCTTCTACCATCCTAGTCACATCCGTTGTGTCCTTGGGCAAGACACTTCACCCTTGCTCCTGATGGGTGCTGGTAGCGCCTTGCATGGCAGCTCCCTCCATCAGTGTGTGAATGTGTGTGTGAATGGGTGAATGTGGAAATACTGTCAAAGCGCTTTGAGTACCTTGAAGGTAGAAAAGCGCTATACAAGTATAACCCATTTATCATTTATTTATTTAATGTTAATAAAGATACAATGCTATGCAGAGGCGTACTTATAACAATTTAATAGACAAGGGAGTAGGAAGGGGGGCAGGGATCGCAAAATGTTTTTTTCGTTCAATAGGGTACGTAACAGAAAAAACTTGAGAAGCACAGTCATGAAGCGACAAATGTCATAATTCTTCGCTAAGATAGACATTTGCGAAAATAAATTGTGGACGATTGAGCAGGAAATAGCTGAAAAGAAGAGGTATTAGAGCTGACGTCAAAGTGCCGCCATCTTAGCTCCTTGGAACAGATCTTGCAGCGAGAGACAAAATTATTCTCAAAGGCCTACTGAAATGACATTTTTTTATTTAAACGGGGATAGCAGATCCATTCTATGTGTCATACTTGATTATTTCGCGATATTGCCATATTTTTGCTGAAAGGATTTAGTAGAGAACAACGACGATAAAGTTCGCAATTTTTGGTCTCTGATAAAAAAAAGCCTTGCCCCTACCGGAAGTAGCGTGACGACACCGGAGGAAGGACTGCTCATATTTTCCTATTGTTTACACCAGCAGTGAGAGAGATTCGGACCGAGAAAGCGACGATTACCCCATTAATTTGAGCGAGGATGAAAGTTTCGTGGATGAGGAACGTTAGAGTGAAGGACTAGAGAGGCAGTGCAGGGTGTATCTTTTTTCGCTCTGACCGTAACTTAGGTACAAGCTGGCTCATTGGATTCCACACTCTCTCCTTTTTCTATTGTGGATTACGGATTTGTATTTTAAGCCACCTCGGATACTATATCTTCTCGAGAACGTGAAATGGACATTCACAGTGACTTTTATCTCCACGACAATACATCGACGAAACACTTTAGCTACGGAGCTAACGTGATAGCATCGTGCTTAACTGCATATAGAAACAAAATAGATAAATCCCTGACTGGAAGGATAGACAGAAGATCAACAATACTATTAAACCAGGGACATGTAAATACACGGTTAATGCTTTCCAGCCTGGCGAAGCTTAAAAATGCTGTTGCTAACGACGCCATTGAAGCTAACTTAGCTATGGAGCTAATGTGATAGCATCGGGCTCAAATGCAGATAGAAACAAAATACATAAACCCCTGACTGGAAGGATAGACAGAAAATCAACAATACTATTAAACCATGGACATGTAAATACACGGTTAATGCTTTCCAGCTTGGCGAAGCTTAAAAATGCTGTTGCTAACGACGCCATTGAAGCTAACTTAGAAACGGGACCTCACAAAGCTATGATAAAAACATTAGCGCTCCACCTACACCAGCCAGCCCTCATCTGCTCATCAACACCCGTGCTCACCTGCGTCCCAGCGATCGACGGAAGGACGAAGGACTTCACCACGATCATCTGTGCGGTCGGTGGCTAGCGTCGGCTAGCGTGTCTGCTATCCGAGTCAAAGTCTTCCTGGTTGTGTTGCTGTAGTCCGCCGCTAATACACCGCTCCCACCTACAGCTTTCTTCTTTGCAGTCTTCATTGTTCATTAAACAAATTGCAAAAGATTCACCAACACAGATGTCCAGAATACTGTGGAATTATGAGATGAAAACAGAGCTATTTTGTATTGGATTCAATGGGGTACTGATACTTCTGTTTCACTGGTTACGTCACGCGCATACGTCATCATCCAAAGACGTTTTCAACCGGAAGTTTAGCGGGAAATTTAAAATTGCACTTTATAAGTTAACCCGGCCGTATTGGCATGTGTTGCAATGTTAAGATTTCATCATTGATATATAAACTATCAGACTGCGTGGTCGGTAGTAGTGGGTTTCAGTAGGCCTAAAATTTGGCTACGCAAAATATTTCGCTTAAGAAAATATTGACTCTGGTTGCACAAAATTGTTAAAATGTTCACAATTGTGCCAGGAATGACACCTACTAGAACCCCATAAACACACTGCAGCACATGAACTTGAAGGACACATTATTTTAACATTAGAAATCACTATATTTTCAGTAATATAACGACATAAAAAGATCGGATTTAATAAAAAAATCCAAATTAGGCATAATATCCTGCAGTGTGAACATAGCCTGAGTGTTTGTAAGCTTCTTACCAAAATGCTAACTAATGTCTATAGCTGGCTAGATAAGCATGCCCAATGTAAACGCCCAGCATTTGACTGAGAACAGCTTCGCTACACATCCCAAAAAAAATCAGACTCGCTCTCTGCCAACTAACACAGGTGTGAGCTGAAAGTTTGATTATGTAGTCTTTCTTGAGAGGCTAGGAACTTTGGTCTGCAACCCAAAATGTTGAAAGAGGACCAAAATTACAAAAAACAAATCTGTCTGGAGCCGCAAACATTTTTAAGTCTTATAATGAAGGCAACACATGATGTAAATGTCTACATTAGCTATAGCCTACTATCAAAATGACTATGTGTCACAGCTTGACACAAATATTCGTTGACAGAAATGGTGAAATTTAATATTTATTCTACACATTTTTACACCATTGGAAAATATTAGTAAAACAGAGGCTTCTTCTCCTGGAAATGACTGGCTTAGAATGGCCAAAGGTATAGATGTGTGTGTCTAAGTTAAAGGAAACAGCAGGCTGTCTGCTTCTAATGGATTTATTACAATCTTTGCAAGCTGGGTAACGTTTGCTGTGGTCTGGAACAAGATTACACACAAAGAACTATCTGAAATGCAGCCAATATTACATACAGATAATGTGTCATGAGACATGCAAATATAAATTAAATACACAGAGGACATAAGGAAAGGAAATTAAATGAGCTCAAATATAGCTACAAACGAGGCATAATGCTGCAATATGTACATACATCTAGCCTAAATAGCATGTTAGCATCGATTAGCTTGCAGTCATGCATTGACCAAAATTGTTAAAATTTTCGCAAATGTGCCAGGAATGATAAATATAAATTAAATACACAGAGGACATAAGGAAAGGAAATTAAATGAGCTCAAATTAAGCTACAAACGAGGCATAATCCTGCAATATGTACATACATCTAGCCTAAATAGCATGTTAGCATCGATTAGCTTGCAGTCATGCACTGACCAAAATTGTTAACGTTTTCACAAATATGCCAGGAATGACACCTACTAGGATCCCATAAACACATTTCAGCACATGAACTTGAAGGACCCATTATTTTAACATTAGAAATCATTATATTTTCGGTAATATAACTACATAAAAAGATCGGATCCAAATAAAAATACAAATTGAATATACAGAGGACACAAGGAAAGGAAATTAAATGAGCTCAAATATACCTACAAACGAGGCATAATGATGCAACATGTACATACAGCTAGCCTAAATAGCATGTTAGCATTGATTAGCTGGCAGTCATGCACTGACCAAATATGCCTGATTAGCACTCCAACAAGTCAATAACATCAACAAAGTGCACCTTTGTGCATCCACGCACAGCATAAAATGTTTGGTGGACAAAATGAGACAAAGAAGGAGTGGCATAAAACACGTCGTTCTATGGCAGCGTTAGAGAAAGTTAGACATGTAAACAGACTACTGTCAGGTTCAAACACTGATGACATCTATTAAAAAGACAAAGAAGCAAAGAATCAAACAGAGACAGAATTAAATTTGGCTCAATGAGGAGAGCGCGTACACCTGTACCCTTGTAGTGTCCCACCACGCTCTGACGAAAGATTGTACGCCTCCTCTTTTATTTGGACTTTCCCTGGTTACATGGCAACAGCTGTTTCTAAGGGAGGGGGGTCGTAAACAGCCGTTGCCTTTGGTCACAAAACAGTTAAAAGAAAAGGTGCTTGGAGGGGAGTCAGGTCCTGCTTCCTCTCCGCTTTGTAGATCTCGGGTCAAGACAAAATCTTCCTGTGGATTACAATACATCAAAGAAATCGACACCTTCATGTCGCTTCCCATCCTACACAGTGGAGTTTTACAAGCTTTTTGATTGGCAAGATCAAAGACAGCTTTTGTCTGCTCGCCGGGAACTCATTGAAACACAAAGTTTTGTGATAACTGAAACCCACTACTACCGACCACGCAGTCTGATAGTTTATATATCAATGATGAAATCTTAACATTGCAACACATGCCAATACGGCCGGGTTAACTTATAAAGTGCAATTTTAAATTTCCAGCTAAACTTCCGGTTGAAAACGCCTTTGGATGATGACGTATGCGCGTGACATAGCCAGTGAAACAGGAGTATCGGTAGCACATTGAAGCCAATACAAAAAGCTCTGTTTTCATCTCAAAATTCCACAGTATTCTGGACATCTGTGTTGGTGAATCTTTTGCAATTTGTTTAATGAACAATGGAGACTGCAAAGAAGAAAGTTGTAGGTGGGATTGGTGTATTAGCGGCTGGCTGTAGCAACACAACAAGGAGGACTTACTTGGATAGCAGACGCGCTAGCCAACGCTAGCCGCCAACCGCATCTGTGATCGGGTGAAGTCTTACGTCGCGCCGTCGATCGCTGGAACGCAGGTGAGCACGGGTGTTGATGAGCAGATGAGGGCTGGCTGGCGTAGGTGGGGCGCTAATGTTTTATCATAGCTCTGTGAGGTCCGGTTGCTAAGTTAGCTTCAGCGTCGTTAGCAACAGCATTGTTAAGCTTTGCCAGGCTGAGAATTATTAACCGTGTATTTACATGTCCATGGTTTAATAGTATTGTTGATCTTCTGTCTATCCTTCCAGTCAGGGATGTATTTCTTTTGTTTCTATCTGCATTGGAGCCAGATGCTATCACGTTAGCTCAGTAGCTAAAGAGCTTCTCCGATGTATTGTCGTGGAGATAAAAGTCACTGTGAATGTCCATTTCGCGTTCTCGACTCTCATTTTCAAGAGGATATAGTATCCGAGGTGGTTTAAAATACAAATCCGTGATCCACAATAGAAAAAGGAGAGAGTGTGGAATCCAATGAGCCAGCCAGAGCGAAAAAAGATATGTTTTGCACTGCATTCTAGTCCGTCACTCTAACGTTCCTCATCCACGAATCTTTCATCCTCGCTCCAATTAATGGGGTAATCGTCGCTTTCTCGGTCCGAATCGCTCTAGCTGCGTTGAAAACAATAGGAAAATATGAGGAAGCGAACAACTGACTATGCCACGCTACTTCCGGTAAAGGCAAGGCTTTTTTTTTATCAGCGACCAAAAGTTGCGAACTTTATCGTCGTTGTTCTATACTAAATCCTTTCAGCAAAAATATGGCAAAATCGCGAAATGATCAAGTATGACACATAGAATGGATCTGCTATCCCCGTTTAAATAAAAAAAATCATTTCAGTAGGCCTTTGGATACAATTATTCTGACAACTACGGTGAGTTCAAGGACGGACAAAATTAATGGGACAAAACGGCGCATCGGTGAAGTATAAACAGAAACAGTGGGCTTTGTAACAGTGAGGAAGGTTTGTGTCAAGTTTGTCCCACTACAGCAGGGGTCACAAACGCAGTGCCCGCGGGCACCAGGTAGCCCGTAAGGACCAGATGAGTAGCCCGCTGGCCTGTTCTAAAAATAGCTGAATTAGCAGCACTTACCAGTGAGCTGCCTCTATTTTTTAAATTTTATTTATTTACTAGCAAGCTGGTCTCGCTTTGCTCGACATTTTTAATTCTAAGAGAGACAAAACTCAAATAGAATTTGAAAATCAAAGAAAATATTTTAAAGACTTGGTCTTCACTTGTTTAAATAAATTCATAAATTTTTTTACTTTGCTTCTTATAACTTTCAGGAAGACAATTTTAGAGAAAAAATACAACCTTAAAAATTATTTTAGGATTTTTAAACACATATACCTTTTTACCTTTTAAATTCCTTCCTCTTCTTTCCTGACAATTTAAATCAATGTTCAAGTAAATTTATTTTTTTTATTGTAAAGAATAATAAATACATTTTAATTTAATTCTTCATTTTAGCTTCTGTTTTTTCGACGAAGAATATTGGTGAAATATTTCTTCAAACTTATGATTAAGATTCAAAAAAATTATTCTGGCAAATCTAGAAAATCTGTAAAATCAAATTTAAATCTTATTTCAAAGTCTTTTGAATTTCTTTTAACATTTTTGTTCTGGAAAATCTAGAAGAAATAATGATTTGTGTTTGTTAGAAATATAGCTTGGTCCAATTTGTTATATATTCTAACAAAGTGTAGATTGGATTTTAACCTATTTAAAACATGTCATCAAAATTCAAAAATTAATCTTAATCAGGAAAAATTACTAATGATGTTCCATAAATTCTTTTTTAAAGTTTTTCTCTTCTTTTTTTCGGTTGAATTTTGAATTTTAAAGAGTCGAAATTGAAATAAACTATGTTTCAAAATTCAATTGTCATTTTGTTCGTGTTTTCTCCTCTTTTAAACCGTTCAATTAAGTGTAAATATCATTAATAATTAATAATAACATAGAGTTAAAGGTAAATTGAGCAAATTGGCTATTTCTGGCAATTTATTTAAGTGTGTATCAAACTGGTAGCCCTTCGCATTAATCAGTACCCAAGAAGTAGCTCTTGGTTTCAAAAAGGTTGGTGACCCCTGCACTACAGAAACCATATTGAAGCAAAAAATATATTTTTTTAATCTTTTTCCATTTTTATACATTTTTGAAAAAGCTCCAGGTAGCCCCGAGGGCGGCGCTAAAGAGCCGACCGCCGGGCCACGTGATATTGAAACATGGCAGTCTTGCACGAGGTCGTCAGTCGGTTCTGTTCTGTCCCGTCTCGTTCTAAAAACAAGAAGCGACATCGAGGACTGACAGAAATACGGTGACATTTGCAGCTTTTTGAGTCTGCTCTAATCACATTTGCATTGTGCCATGGGAGGTCTCTGTCAGCAGGGATCAATACGTCATTTGCGTCCTAATGGAAGCCAGTAACAATCCAAATGAAGGAGGAATGATCATCAGCCTCCTATCCACTTGACACGGGTTAGCGCCGAGCTCTGCTTCCATGCTTCCTCCGTTCTGCATGATTCTCTTCCTTCTCATTATGTTGAGGCAGCGTCGTGGCCTCAATTAGCATATTCAATTAAAAGGGCCAGCCTTTGTGCAATATTGGATTGAGGAAAAAGTCCTATCACTGAATTCCCAGGCTCATACACTGTGTAATACAACTAATCATCAATACACCCAACTTGGACTCTTAAGCTTCTTCAATTACTCTTTAGGCTTACTGAAGGAACTTTTTCTTTTAGGCTTGAATGAATGAATGAATGTGTTTATTCCGGCAGACATATATAGCAACACTTCTTTAGTCTTTGTAATTTGACAGACACCCACCAGGAAAAAAGCAAGAACTAAATTAAAAGTTAAAGTACCAATGATAGTCACACACACACTAGGTGTGGCGAAATTATTCTCTGCATTTGACCCATCACCCTTGATCACCCCCTGGGAGGTGAGGGGAGCAGTGAGCAGCAGCAGTGGCCGTGCCCGGGAATCATTTTTGATGATTTAACCCCCAATTCCAACCCTTGATGTTGAGAGCCAAGCAGGGAGGTAATGGGTCCCATTTTTATAGTCTTTGGTATGACTCGGCCGGGGTTTGAACTCACAACCTACCGATCTCAGGGCGGACACTCTAACCCAGGGGTCACCAACGTGGTGCCCGCGGGCACCAGGTAGCCCGTAAGGACCAGATGAGTAGCCCGCTGGCCTGTTCTAAAAATAGCTCAAATAGCAGCACTTACCAGTGAGCTGCCTCTATTTTTTAAATTGTATTTATTTACTAGCAAGCTGGTCTCGCTTTGCCCGACATTTTTAATTCTAAGAGAGACAAAACTCAAATAGAATTTGAAAATCCAAGAAAATATTTTAAAGACTTGGTCTTCACTTGTTTAAATAAATAAATTATTTTTTTTACTTTGCTTCTTATAACTTTCAGAAAGACAATTTTAGAGAAAAAATACAACCTTAAAAATGATTTTAGGATTTTTAAACACATATACCTTTTTACCTGTTATATTCCTTTCTCTTCTTTCCTGACAATTTAAATCAATGTTCAAGTAAATTTATTTTTTTTATTGTAAAGAATAATAAATACATTTGAATTTAATTCTTCATTTTAGCTTCTGTTTTTTCGACGAAGAATATTTGTGAAATATTTCTTCAAACTTATTATGATTAAAATTCAAAAAAAATATTCTGGCAAATCTAGAAAATCTGTAGAATCAAATTTAAATCTTATTTCAAAGTCTTTTGAATTTCTTTTAAAAATTTTGTTCTGGAAAATATAGAAGAAATAATGATTTTTTCTTTATTAGAAATATAGATTGGGCCAATTGTTATATTTTCTAACAAAGTGCAGATTGGATTTTAACCTATTTAAAACATGTCATCAAAATTCTAAAATTAATCTTAATCAGGAACAATTACTAATGATGTTCCATAAATTATTTTTTTAATTTTTTCAAAAAGATTCGAATTAGCTAGTTTTTCTCTTCTTTTTTTCGGTTGAATTTTGAATTTCAAAGAGTCGAAATTGGAGATAAACTATGTTTCAAAATTTAATTGTCATTTTTTTCGTGTTTTCTCCTTTTTTAAACCGTTCAATTAAGTGTAAATATCATTAATTATTAATAATAACAGAGTTAAAGGTCAATTGAGCAAATTGGCTATTTCTGGCAATTTATTTAAGTGTGTATCAAACTGGTAGCCCTTCGCATTAATCAGTACCCAAGAAGTAGCCCTTGCTTTCAAAAAGGTTGGTGACCCCTGCTCTAACCACTAGGCCACTGAACAGAATAATTATACTGTAAATGTTTGTAAAACAAAAAAAAATGATTATATTGTAATTTGAATGAATAAAAAATGTCAATAACTGATGTCCTTTAGACAGCAAACTGGTTGACCCTGAATCGGGAGCGCCTCTGCTGGTGGCAGCCAAGTATTGCACTGCGTTTTGCCTCGGAATGCAATTAATGAAACATCAATTTGACGCAGCTGATTCATTGATAGCGATCAGTTAACCAAGGGGTCCCCAAACTTTTTGAGTTGGGGTCCGCACTGGGTTAAAACAATTTGGCCGGGGGCCGGGCTGTGTGTGTATATATATATATATATATATATATATATATATATATATATATATATATATATATATATATATATATATATATATATATATATATATATATATATATATATATATATATATGTGTGTGTGTATATATATATATATATATATATATATATATATATATATATATATATATATATATATATATATATATATATATATATATGTATATATGTGTATAATGATATGTATGTATATATGTGTATAATGATATGTATGTATATATATGTATAATGATATGTATGTATATGTATATATATATACATATATAGTATATATATGTATATGTGTATATATATATATGTGTATATTTACATATGTACTGTATATATGTATGTATATATATATATATGTATATGTATACATATATGTATATATATATATATATATATATATATATATATATATATATATATATATATATATATATATATATATATATATATATATATATATATACACACACAGTCGTGGTTAAAAGTTTACATACACTTGTAAAGAACATAATGTCATGGCTGTCTTGAGTTTCCAATCATTTCTACATGTCTTATTTTTTTTGTGATAGTGATTGGAGCACATACTTTTTGGTCACAAAAAAAACATTCACGAAGTTTGGTTCTTTTATGAATTTATTATGGGTCTACTGAAAATGTGACACTAATTGACTGAAAGAGCACGCAGTTGCCGCTGATGATGTCACGTTATCGCTGGGAAAATGCATTTTTAGACAATAATATTTGCCTGAGTGGATAGGAGACACCCAGAGTAACAAGCACTAAAATAATAATTTAAACAATTTTTTTTTTTTTTTTACTTTGGGACTGGGCTGGATTTTGGACGCTGGCAGGCTGGATCCGGTTTGAGGACCCCTGAATTAACAGATTAATGTCATGAAGAATGCTAAAATGGTATTGCCTGACCATTTATTAATGGTTTATGATGGCTGCAGTTTGACCCTGGAACAGATTATTACTACATGAAATTGCATTAAACTCACCATAAAGGTCAAAACATGCAAAATGTCCAAAAGTGAGGTTGTGAGGTTTTTTTTTGTTTTAATTGACTGCTGTTAAGTCACCCTAACTAAATACGTCCATTGAAATTCCCCTCAGGAGGAATTATAATAAGTTTTGCTTAGCCTTTTGACTTTTAATTACACACAGCGGCATACTAAAGTGCTAATGTGTCCAACAGTGAGGATAGTTTGATTGGTGTCAGGGCCAATCGCCGCTAAAGGAGTCATGTGTCATCCAACTTCTGTTCAACGGCCGCACATTTACAGCTAATTATCGATGGTTCGAATGCGATTACAAGGCGGCCGCGGACACTAATGTTATGGTGTGGTATGAAAGCGAGAACAAGGATGTGTTTTTTGGAAAAATCCTGCACTATTATCAAGGTTTGACTGGTCGGTGCCGCTACCCGGAGTGGACTTTGGCTGTAAACGGCCAATTAGCATCACCGGAGGCGTAATTGCGAGCGGATGTTGGTTGAGGCGCATTGAAGACGACGGAGGCTTTAATCTAATTTCCCACAAATGCTTGCAGTGTAGAACTCGCCTGCAAGCGCTGGGTCGCGTTGATGATGAATTAAACAGCGAGAGCTGCAGCCACCATATGGCACATGCCATCAAAGTGCAATTTCCACCGTGGATTAGCGTGGCGGCGCCAGTGAAACCGCGGCCTTTTTTCATGAATAAATGAAACGGCCTCATCACGACACTTCAGTCTCCGTGATTAACAAGGACCCTCCAGTTTTGTTTTTAGCTGGTGAGTTACGAGCTCCTGCAAACTATACGCTTGAAAAGGAAGGGGAAAAAAACTCCATTCAATAAAATAAAGGCGACATGTCACAGTTTGGTTGTCAGAAGTTTTACTTTTCAAAGTCAAGCCTTGAGGCGGGATTTTATAGTTTGAAAAATACTTTTAATAGGCCCACACTGTTTTGTGTGTCTGTAGCTTTAATGCTAATAAGCTGTCTCTTTTTACATATACCGTATTTTTCGGACTATAAGTCGCAGTTTTTTTCATAGTTTGGCCGGGGGTGCGACTTATACTGAGGAGCGACTTATGTGTGAAATTATTAACACGTTACTGTAAAATATCAAATAATATTATTTAGCTCATTCACGTAAGAGACTGGACCAGGGGTCGGCAACCCAAAATGTTGAAAGAGCCATATTGGACCAAAAATACAAAACAAATCTGTCTGGAGCCGCAAAAAATTAAAAGCCATATTACATACAGATAGTGTGTCATGAGATATAAATTGAATTAAGATGACTTTGTTAGGATGTGGTGATGTGGATCCCAAGGATGCAGAGACGAGTTTGGGTTTTCAATTGTTCTTCCTCTTTATTTGGCGGAAGCACAAGGTAGCAAAAACAAAACAATGGCGATGGTGGAAAACACAACACACCATGTAACAAACTACTGAGAGTAAAATAAAAACACAAAACTAAAGGCGCTAGACAAGGCTAGGAAAAATATACTTCATGAGAGAAGTGATAAAACAAGGTACCAAAATAAAACGCTAGACAAGGCTAGGATTAAACGGGCCAACCTGAGGTGAAAGGTTCGCGACTTAGTGAGTCCTCTTGCACGACCAACCGTTTGGTAGCAATGGCAAAGTTCCGGCGCTCACCGGCCGTCAGCAGCCAGTTAAAATAGGCTGCTGCTAATCAAGCTCAGGTGTGTGCTGCTGCCTTGCGTCAGCTGCACTCCATACTGTGGATGAGAGAGAGAGTGAACATGGTGCAGACAATAGAAATAGGCAAGGACATTTACAGATTACCACAGTACCCCCCCCTCAACGGACGCCTCCTGGCGGCCTACCTGGCTTGTCTGGGAATCGAACGTAAAAGTCCTTGATCAAGTCCTTGTCAATTATAAGCGATCTAGAAATCCATGACCGTTCCTCTGGGCCGTACCCCTCCCAGTCCACCAGGTATTGAAAACCCCTTCCCCTTCTTCTCACCTCCAAGATGGTGTTTACAGTAAATGCTGGGTGACCATCAACCAGCCTGGGTGGAGGAGGCGGTACCTCCGGAGGACTGAGTGGGCTGGATGAGACAGGCTTGATGCGGGACACGTGAAAAACAGGATGGCACTTGAGAGATCTAGGGAGATGGAGTTTGACTGCAACACGATTGATGATCTTGGCAATGGGGAATGGTCCAATGAACCTGGGAGCCAGTTTCCTAGATTCGGTGGCCAATGGTAGGTCCCGAGACGATAACCAGACCTTCTGTCCCAACTGGTAGTGTGGGGCTGGTGTGCGATGTCGGTTGGCTAAGACCTGGTTCCTGGCCGATGTTCTTTTTAACGCAGCCCTGGTGTTGCGCCAAGCCTGGTGAGCCCGACGCAGGTGTGCCGTTACGGATGGTACGTCGGCATTGGGTTGGGTAGAAGGAAAAACTGGGGGTTGGAAACCATAGGCGACGTGAAATGGAGACAGACCGGTGGCGGAGCTAATGAGAGAGTTGTGAGCGTATTCTATCCATGGGAGATTTTCAGACCAGGTTGCGGGTTGCTGATGACAAGTGCACCGGATGGCCGCCTCCAGGTCTTGGTTGGTCCGCTCGGTCTGTCCATTGCTCTGAGGGTGGTAGCCGGAGGATAGGCTAGGGGAGGCCCCCAGAGACTTGCAGAATGCTCTCCAGACGGCCGAGGAGAACTGTGGCCCTCTGTCGGATACAACATCAGTGGGGATGCCGTGCAGCCGGAAAGCGTGGAGCACTAATAATTGGGCTGTTTCAAGAGCAGACGGCAGCTTGGGGAGGGCTACGAAATGGGCCATCTTCGAGAACCGGTCCACAATGGTCAAAATGGTGTCGCTTCCCTCAGAGGGGGGCAGTCCTGTGACGAAATCCACAGCTATGTGTGACCACGGGCGGGAGGGGATGGGTAATGGGTGTAGAAGTCCTGCTGGGGCCTGGTGGGATGCCTTGTTCCGGGAGCAGACCCGACATGCTGCCACAAACGCCTTCGTATCTGCCAGAATGGATGGCCACCAAAAACACTGGGAGAGGATAAAACTGGTGCGACGAATGCCTGGATGGCAAGCGATCTTCGACCCATGTGCCCAATCCAGAACGCTGGAACGGAGCCGAGGAACCACAAACAGCCGACCTGGTGGGCAGCCCCGCGGAGATGTGTCCGACTTCAGGGCCTCCAAGACCTGCCGCTCGATGTCCCACTGGAGTCCCCCAATGAAGTGGGTATGGGGAACAATAGGTTCAGGTGAGGAATCTTCCAAGGACGAAGAGTAGACACGGGACAGGGCATCGGGCTTCCCATTCTGAGAACCAGGTCGGAAAGTGATGATAAAGTTAAAACGGGTCAGAAATAGTGCCCACCTGGCCTGGCGAGGGTTCAGTCTCTGTGCGGTCCTTAAGTAGGACAGGTTCTTGTGGTCCGTGTAGACGATGAATGGTAGCTCCGCCCCTTCCAGCCAGTGTCTCCACTCCTGAAGGGCCAAGATGACCGCCAGAAGCTCCCTGTTGCCAATGTCATAATTCTTCTCGGCAGGGGATAGGCGACGAGAGAAGAAAGCACAGGGGTGCAACTTCTGGTCGCTGGTAGATTGCTGGGAGAGTACGGCCCCTACACCTGAATCAGAAGCGTCCACTTCAACAAAAAATTGGAGAGAACGGTCAGGGTAACAAAGCACAGGAGCCGAAGTAAACAATCTCTTTAGCCTTAGGAACGCGGAATTAGCATCGGGTGTCCATTCAAACAGAACCTTAGTAGAAGTTAGCCTCGTAAGTGGCTCAGCGACGCGACTAAAATTGCGAATAAATCGCCGATAAAAATTAGAGAAGCCCAAGAATCTCTGGAGGTGCTTCTTGGACACCGGAGTGGGCCAGTCTACTACTGCTTTGACCTTAGCAGGGTCCGGTCTGAGTCTACCCTCCTCAATGATAAATCCTAAGAAGGGTATGGAAGATGAGTGAAACTCGCATTTTTCTGCCTTGACGAACAGTTTATTTTCGAGCAAACGTTGAAGGACTAACCGAACCTGCTGCACATGTTCGTCAAATGTCGAAGAATAAATTAATATGTCGTCCAGGTAAACGAAGAGAAACCGCCCTGTCATGTCCCGAAAAATATCATTAATGAAGCCCTGAAAAACGCCAGGTGCATTTGTAAGTCCAAACGGCATGACAAGATACTCAAAATGTCCGAGAGGAGTGTTGAATGCGGTCTTCCATTCATCCCCCTCTCGGATGCGAACTAGATGGTACGCGTTACGTAGATCGAGTTTAGTAAAAAACCTTGCGGACTGTAAGGGAGTAAATGCAGAATCAAGGAGAGGAAGAGGATACTTATTCTTGACAGTAATCAGATTAAGAGCGCGGTAGTCTATACAAGGCCGTAGGGACTTGTCCTTCTTTTCGACAAAAAAAAATCCGGCGGCTACTGGTGCGGTCGAGGGGCGAATGAGGCCCGCAGCTATTGAAGTGTTTATGTATTCCTCTAGTGCTTTGAGTTCGGTGTTCGACACCTTGTACAAACGGGTCGATGGTAAAGCCGCTCCGGCTAGCAAATCGATACCGCAATCGTAGGGTCGGTGGGGGGGAAGTGAGAGTGCTCTATCTTTGCTAAACACCGCTCTTAAGTCATGGTAGTTTGTGGGCACGTTTGTCAAGTCTATGTTCTCTACAACGGTGGTAGGTGGCGGTGTGTGAGATCCCGCTGCGGAACGGAGACAATGTAGGTGGCAGGTAACACTCCAATTAATAATGGCCGAACGAGGCCAGTCTATGCTCGGGTTATGCTTCTGTAACCAGGTTAACCCAAGAATGATGGGCGCGGACCGTGAAGGCACAATCAAAAAAATTATTTTCTCACAATGATTTCCAGACAAGCGCAGGTTGAGTGGGAGTGTCTGGTGGGTTATGCTGGCTAATAGGCGCCCATCAAGAGAATACACCCTCTTGGGCACATACAGTTTTACAACAGGAATCTTATGGAGTCTCATGAACTCAAAATCCAAAAAGTTATCATCTGCTCCCGAGTCAATGAGAGCGCAAATGTCTATTTGTTGGTTAGGCCAAGAAAGAGTACCTTTTAGCTGCATTCTGCCTGCGGCCAATGAAGGAGAACGGCGACCTCTGGTGGACGTGTCCTCTGGCGAGTGAGGGCGCGCTCGTGGCCGTGCGGCGGGTCGCGGCAGTTCCTTGCAGCGGGAGATGAGGTGATCAGCGCCTCCACAGTATAGGCAGAGTTGGAGGCGAAAACGGCGTTCCCTCTCGGCGGTGGTGAGTCGACGACCTCCCAGTTGCATTGGCTCGTCTATCTGCCATGAAGGAGAGGTGTCTTCGGGGACGAGTTGCTCCGTCTTGCAGATGGCGGGTCTAGCAGGCGCTGATTGGCTGCTAGGTGGGGCTTGTCTTCCCCGTCGGTCCCTCCTCTCCTCTAGTAGGCGGAAGTCGATTTGCACCGCCAGCTCAATTAGATCATCCAGGTTCGTCGGGAGTGACAGCGGGATCATCATATGACGAATTTTGTCCGCGAGACCCAGGAAGAAGGCGTCCAACAACGCCGAGGGACCCCAGTCACAGTCGGCCGCCATGGTGCGGAACTCGATCGCGTAATCCGCGACCCGTCGTGAACCCTGTTGCAGCCGGAAAAGGGATCTCGCTGCCTCTCTACCTGGGAGTCGTCGTTGGAATATTTGCTTCAAGGACTTGGAAAAGTTCGCGTATGTGGAGCTGGAGGTGGTCTGACGGTTCCATTCGGCAGTCGCCCAGGTGCCAGCGCGGCCAGACAGGTGAGAGATCACAAACGCTACTTTAGCCCGCTCAGAGGTGAAAGCGGACGCGTTTAGCTCAAAATGGAGTTCACACTGCGTCAGGAATTGTCTTACGTCTTCCTTTTCCCCGGAAAAACGTTCGGGTCGGGAAAGCCGTATATTGCTAGTACTAGCGGGTTGTGGAGGCTGGGTGGATGCCTGGTCAGGCACGGTGGTCGAGGTGGGTACGACGGTGGCTAACAGCATGTTGATTCGCTCCAACATGGCGTCTTGGCGCTCCGACATCCCCTGTAGACCTCGGCTCAGGTGGTCAAGCTGGTTCCCCTGCTGGTTGATCCTTTGAGCCTGGCCTTGCAATGCTCTCTTCAAGGAGTCTGTCTCTGCGGGTTCCATCGTTTTGGCCGGAACTTTCTGTTAGGATGTGGTGATGTGGATCCCAAGGATGCAGAGACGAGTTTGGGTTTTCAATTGTTCTTCCTCTTTATTTGGCGGAAGCACAAGGTAGCAAAAACAAAACAATGGCGATGGTGGAAAACACAACACACCATGTAACAAACTACTGAGAGTAAAATAAAAACACAAAACTAAAGGCGCTAGACAAGGCTAGGAAAAATATACTTCATGAGAGAAGTGATAAAACAAGGTACCAAAATAAAACGCTAGACAAGGCTAGGATTAAACGGGCCAACCTGAGGTGAAAGGTTCGCGACTTAGTGAGTCCTCTTGCACGACCAACCGTTTGGTAGCAATGGCAAAGTTCCGGCGCTCACCGGCCGTCAGCAGCCAGTTAAAATAGGCTGCTGCTAATCAAGCTCAGGTGTGTGCTGCTGCCTTGCGTCAGCTGCACTCCATACTGTGGATGAGAGAGAGAGTGAACATGGTGCAGACAATAGAAATAGGCAAGGACATTTACAGATTACCACAGACTTAAAGGAAACTAAATGAGCTCAAATATAGCTACAAATGAGGCATAATGCTGCAATATGTACATATAGCTAGCCTAAATAGCATGTTAGCATCGATTAGCTTGCAGTCATGCAGTGACCAAATATGTCTGATTAGCACTCCACACAAGTCAATAACATCAACAAAACTCACCTTTGTGCATTCATGCACAACGTTAAAAGTTTGGTGGACAGAATGAGACAGAAAAAGAAGTGGCATAAAACACGTCCGAGAAAGTCGGAGAAAGTTATACTTGAAAACAAACTACGGTGAGTTCAAGGACCGCCAAAATTAGTAGGACAAAACGGTGCTCGCCAAATACTCAAATCAGTGAAGCATGTTCAATATAAACAGTGTGCTTTATAACAATTAGGGAGGTTTGTGTCATGTTTGTCCTCCTACGGAAACCATATTAAAACAAAAACTTTTTTTTTTTTTCCTCATCTTTTTCCATTTTTCATACATTTTTTAAAAAGCTCCTGAGAGCCACTAGGGCGGCGCTAAAGAGCCGCATGCGGCTCTAGAGCCGCGGGTTGCCGACCCCTGGACTAGACGTATAAAATTTCATGGGATTTAGCGATTAGGAGTGACAGATTGTTTGGTAAACGTATAGCATGTTCTATGTATTATAGTTATTTGAATGACTCTTACCATAATATGTTACGTTAACATACCAGGCACGTTCTCAGTTGGTTATTTATGCCTCATATAATGTACACTTATTCAGCCTGTTGTTCACTATTCTTTATTTATTTTAAATTGCCTTTCAAATGTCTATTCTTGGTGTTGGGTTTTATCAAATAAATTTCCCCCAAAATGCGACTTATACTCCAGTGCGACTTATATATGTTTTTTTTCCTTCTTTATTATGCATTTTCGGCCGGTGCGACTTATACTCCGGAGCAATTTATACTCCGAAAAATACGGTGCACTCGTACCTCAACTCGCAAGCTCAATTGAGTTGAGTTGAGCTTGAGATTGTTTGGAACATACATGCATACAACATGATTAGGGTTGCAAAATTCCGGGAATATTCAAAGTTGGAAACTTTCCATGGGAATATATGGGAATTAACAGGAATTAACGGGAATTAATGGGAAATTAATGGGAATAAACAATGCAATGCAACATGCTACATCTTGCAGCACGATTATTAGTTAAGACAACTTGAGTTAATGCAAATTCAGTAGAATTTCAACCCTGTACTGTGCATTCCTTCATCACATGTGCAGATAATTTCCAGTAGGAGTGTGGGAAAATATCGATTCGAATCCAAATCGCGATTCTCACGTTGTGCGATTCAGAATCGATTCTAATTTTTAAAAAATCGATTTTTTAATGTATTTATTTATTTTTTTCCTTTTTTAAAATTTATTTTTTTAATTAATCAAGCCAACAAAACAATACACAGCAATACCATAACAATGCAATCCAATTCCAAAACCGAACCCGACCCAGCAACACTCACAACTGCAATAAACAGAGCGATTGAGAGGAGACACAAACACGACACAGAACAAACCAAAAGTATTGAAACAAAAAGGAATATTATCAACAACAGTATCAATATTAGTTACAATTTCAACATAGCAGTGATTAAAAATCCCTCATTGACATTATCATTAGACATTTAAAAAAAAATTAAAAAAAAGAACAATAGTGCCACAGTGGCTTACACTTGCATCGCATCTCATAAGCTTGACAACACACTGTGTGCAATATTTTCACAAAGATAAAATAAGTCATATTTTTGGTTCATTTAATAGTTAAAACAAATTTACATTATTGCAATCAGTTGATAAAACATTGTCCTTTACAATTATAAAAGCTTTTTACAAAAATCTACTACTCTGTTTGCATGTCAGCAGACTGGGGTAGATCCTGCTGAAATCCTATGTATTGAATGAATAGAGAATCCCTTTGAATCGGGAAAATATCGTTTTTGAATCGAGAATCGCGTTGAATCGGAAAAAAAAAAGATTTTGAATCAAATCGATTTTGAATCAAATCGTGACCCCAAGAATCGATATTGAATCGAATCGTGGGACACCCAAAGATTCGCAGCCCTAATTCCCAGCATGCTACACACTACAGCAGGACTATTGAGGCCACACTAGTATTTGAGCCCAAATGTGGCCAAACAGCTCACTTTTTGTTTCATCTGACCACAGAACTTTCCTCCAGAAGGTCTTATCTTTGTCCATGTGATGTCAGATGAAACAAAAATTGAGCTGTTTGGCCACAATACCCAGCAATATGTTTGGAGGAGAAAAAATGAGGCCTTTAATCCCAGGAACACCATTCCTACTGTCAAGCATGGTGGTGGTAGTATTATGCTCTGGGCCTGTTTTGCTGCCAATGGAACTGGTGCTTTACAGAGAGTAAATGGGACAATGAAAAAGGAGGATTACCTCCAAATTCTTCAGGACAACCTGAAATCATCAGCCCGGAGGTTGGGTCTTGGGCGCAGTTGGGTGTTCCAACAGGACAATGACCCCAAACGCACGTCAAAAGTGGTAAAGGAATGGCTAAATCAGGCTAGAATTAAGGTTTAAGAATGGCCTTCCCAAAGTCCTGACTTAAACGTGTGGACAATGCTGAAGAAACAAGTCCATGTCAGAAAACCAACACATCTAGCTGAACTGCACCAATTTTGTCAAAAGAAGTGGTCTAAAAATTCAACCAGAAGCTTGTGGATGGCTACCAAAAGCGCCTTATTGCAGTGAAACTTGCCAAGGGACATGTAACTAAATATTAACATTGCTGTATGTATACTTTTGACCCAGCAGATTTGGTCACATTTTCAGTAGACCCATAATAAATTCATAAAAGAACCAAACTTCATGAATGTTTTTTTGTGACCAACAAATATGTGCTCCAATCACTCTATCACAAAAAAATAAGAGTTGTAGAAATTATTGGAAACTCAAGACAGCTTTGACATTATGTTCTTTACAAAGGGTCATAAAGTCTGCACAAAAAATCATCGGCTGCCCCCTCCCCTCCCTGAAGGATTTACACAACTCCCGTTGCCTCAACAGAGCAAATAACATCACCAAGGACAGCACACACCCTGGCTTCCACCTGTTCGGCCTGCTACCATCGGGCAGGCGCTACAGGTGCATCAGAGCCAGAACAAACAGGCTCAGAGACAGTTTCTTTCACAGAGCTGTTAACTCTAACTTATAATAAAAAATTAGGGATGTCCGATAATGACTTTTTGCCGATATCCGATATTCCGATATTGTCCAACTCTTTAATTACCGATACCGATATCAACCGATACCGATATCAACCGATATATGCAGTCGTGGAATTAACACATTATTATGCCTAATTTGGACAACCATGTATGGTGAAGATAAGGTACTTTAAAAAAAAAATAATAATAAAATAAGATAACTAAATTAAAAACATTTTCTTGAATAAAAAAGAAAGTAAAACAATATAAAAACAGTTACATAGAAACTAGTAATTAATGAAAATGAGTAAAATTAACTGTTAAAGGTTAGTACTATTAGTGGACCAGCAGCACGCACAATCATGTGTGCTTACGGACTGTATCCCTTGCAGACTGTATTGATATATATTGATATATAATGTAGGAACCAGAATATTGATAACAGAAAGAAATGGGGGGAGGGAGGTTTTTTGGGTTGGTGCACTAATTGTAAGTGTATCTTGTGTTTTTTATGTTGATTTAATAAAAAAAAAAAAAAAAAAATTAAAAAAAAAACTGATACAGATAATAAAAAAACCGATACCGATAATTTCCGATATTACATTTTAACGCATTTATCGGCACATCCCTATAAAAAATTAATCCCTATACAATATCTTACCCTAATACCGTATTTTTCGGAGTATAAGTCGCACCGGAGTATAAGCCGCACCTGCCGAAAATGCATAATAAAGAAGGAAAAAAACATATATAAGTCGCACTGGAGTATAAGTTGCATTTTTGGGGGAAATTTATTTGATAAAACCCAACACCAAGAATAGACATTTGAAAGGCAATTTCAAATAAAAAATAAAGAATAGTGAACAACAGGCTGAATAAGTGTACGTTATATGAGGCATAAATAACCAACTGAGAACGTGCCTGGTATGTTAATGTAACATATTATGGTAAGAGTCATTCAAATAACTATAACATATAGAACATGCTATACGTTTACCAAACAATCTGTCACTCCTAATCGCTACATCCCATGAAATCTTATACGTCTAGTCTCTTACGTGAATGACTAAATAACATTATTTGATATTTTACGGTAATGTGTTAATAATTTCACACATAAGTCGCTCCCAAGTATAAGTCGCACCCCCGGCCAAACTATGAAAAAAAACTGTGACTTATAGTCCGAAAAATACGGTACCCTACTGTGCAATATTACCCTTCGAGTGCAATACATCCGACACTGATTGTTATCACTCCGGTACTCTTGTCTTGTTCTGTATATTGTACAGTATTTTGTATATTGTTTTGTATATTGTACAGGATTGCTTATTATTTTTATTGGATAGTAGTCTATTTATTTCAATTCTTAGTTGTATCTTTATTACTTCTTGTGTAATTTATTTTTATCCCATATTTGCTCCCACTACCGCACCTTAAACTGGAGTCCTTAATCTCGTTATATGCAAATATAATGACAATAAAGTCCATTCTATTCTATTCTATTCTAAACTTTATTCTAGCACCATACTGTGTGTTTTTGTGATTTTGAGCCAGTGCCGTTGCATCATACTCAGTGTTTCCCATAAACTGCCAAGATACATGTGGCGGTGGGGGCGTGGCTATGGGCGTGGTAATCATGACATCATCGAGTAATATGCATAATTTACTACAATGATATGATTTTCTCTAAAAAGGCTCAAAAAATGTATACTTACTAATGAATAATAACAGTTTTGTTTTAAACGTCCATCCATCCATCCATCCATCCATTTTACAATATAATTACAACACTTTATGTACATATTTATATACAGATTTGAACAATAAGTTATTCACTGAAATATATTTATTAATTGTGGTTCTTACAAAAAATATATCTTATAAAATATAAAAGCTAAGATGTCTCTTAAAGCTCTGCCCCTTTAATTAGTGCATACTAAATAATTTAACTTTAGCCTACTACTACAACCATATTATTTACCAGCAACATAAAGTGAAACAGAGGCAGAGGTGTCCTGCCACAGTCAGTAAGAAATAAACAGAAAACAGTAGTGGTCAAATACAAATAAGGCAACAAGAGAAGTATCCTACACTTCTCTTTTGTAAAGTAAATCTGAACAGCCTATATGGGCATCAACTATATGATTTCCCTGAGAAGCTGGACAGGACAAAAAAAATATTTTTTTTTATTTTTTTATTTGTGGCGGACGTAATTCTTTCGTGGCGGGCCGCCAAAAATAAATGAATGTGTGGGAAACACTGATACTGTATGTTTGTAAATCTGACTAGTGCAGGGGTGTCCAAAGTGCGGCCCGGGGGCCATTTGCGGCCCGCAGCTAATTGTTTACCGGCCCGCCACACATTCTGGAAATACTATTGTAAAACTAAAAAAGAACATTAAAAAAAGTGGAATGAGGTGAAATCTAACGAGAAAAAGTTGCAATGTTGACATAAAAGCTGCCATGCAGGCTGTTTTTTTTTCTTTTGTCTTTCTTTCTTTTTCTTTTTTTGCCATTGCTCAAAAAAAAAAAATAATGACAAAAAAATCCATGTTATAATGAATTATTTTCAGGGCTCCAATTAATTCAAATATTTCACTTTAAAATGTTTTATGTGGTAAATATTGCATATATTGTGTAGTAGCCATACAAAAACATCAAAGTTTTTTTTGACAAAAGCGCATAAAACAAACAAAATAATAGTTCCAGCATAAAATCGACAGATATATCTGAAGTTGATCTCGTAACGTAAGTGTTGAAAGTAAAAGAAAAACCTAATAAAAATGTATCACTTTATGAGTGGGGCACCTTTTGGATCCCAAATATATTTAGTGATTTTTTATTTATCTTTTCACTGTGATTACTCAAAAATATGAAAGAATTAAAATCAATGGTGTCCTGCATTATTGATCTTTTAGGGCTCTAATTACTAAATACTGCATATTTCAGTTTAATATAAAAAAAAACTAAGTTGTTTTTGACAGAAAAGCCATAAAACATTTTTTTAAATTTGTATTACTTTATATCAACTTGAAGTTGATATAGAGATTTACTGTAAGCGTTAAATATTTAAAAAAAATATATATATTCTGACTTATTTTTAACATTTTAATGACTGAGACCCTTTATGGGACCCCTAAAGGTAAAATAAATAAAAAATGCATATATTTTGTTGTGGTTTGAAAATGAAAAATTTCAAAATGGCCCCCACATGCTTTAATTTTTCCGTGTGTGGCCCTCAGTGGAAAAAGTTTGGACACCCCTGGACTAGTGGGTCAGTGTCTTCCCCCACCTCAAATCTCAGTGCACGTCACTGTCCATGAGGAAACAGGTTTTTACCTCGCAAGCGAGCGTTCGAGTACCTCTTCTTTCAAGAGCAGGCAAGTGAGGAAGACGATCGATTTTTGTTACGTTGTGGTGTTCATAAGCAGGCTCCAGGGACGCTTATTACTTTTGGGATGTCATTAAAAAGTCCCTTTTACTGAATAGGTGACCTTCTAAAACTCTGAATGTGGCAGCAAATTGATGTTACGTCACATGATTTATTGATGGATATCGTGATGCGTCAAAATATGGATATTGGAATATCAGAATTGAAACCTCAGTAACGGCAGTATTGATACTGACATCGACTAGTATTGGAGTTGCGTTGTGTCCCAAATGAAAGAGTGTGTGTGTGTGAAAGTGGAGTGCAGTAACAAGCTTGATCTCATTCAGCGTGGAACCAAAGAGCTTGTGTCCCCCCCCAGCCTTGAGATGACAGCGCTGTGATGTCCATGTTTCATGCTTCGCTAATGAAGACTCTTGCCAGGGCAGTGGGCAAGGTGGTCTGCCTTTGATGGCCTCTCGTTCCAGACAAAAACCAACAGGCCCCTTTCTGGCAGTATAGCTTCAGGGGATGGGATTTTTGGAATATATTTAGAAGGCGACACTCCGACTCGAGCATCTGTGCCTTTTCCGCCTGCCGAGAGACTCCGCAGCGCCTCATCCATCCCTCCTTGGCGGGCTTGTTGGAGTGAAGAGCTGCCAGAAGGCTCTCTGCCACACTCATCTTGTTCCCCGCGTACTGTGTGTGCGTGCCTGTATGTGCGTGCCTGTGTGTGTGTGTGTGTTTTTGTTCTGGCTTCCGCAGTTAGAGCGTTTTTTTTGACGCTAGGCACGAGGCGTCGCTTTGGTCAAGTTGAGTTAATTTGTCTATTTTCCAAAGCGCCAATTCTAACACTAAAAACATGTTGCTCACATTGAAGTCCACATGAGCACAAGAAAAGGAACAGAACCAAGACACGCCCACTGAGCGGCGCATTGGGCAACATCGTGAATATTCAAATCCAATGGCTTTTGTCTTAATTAGACATAATGTCCGACTACAGTTTATGATTCCAAAAGGAAAATCCTCCAGCAAACCAACAAAAAGATTCCTTGAAAATCGCAATATGGTCTTCCATGTGTGTCTGTGTGTGTGTACATATATACACACACACATATATATATTTATATATATATATATATATATCAGTGACGTGCAGTCACTAGAGGCAGGTGAGGCGGGGCCTCACGTGCCATCATGGAAAGAAAAAAAATGTAAAAAGAAAAAAAATTAATTAAATTGTTTTATGTATCCAGTGATTATACTATAAAGTTACTTTCCATTTAACTTCACCAGTTTTAGATTATTTTTATTCAAAATCGCTGAATTTTCACATTTGCCGTTCAAATACTGAGAAGAGACAGTGCGGTGATCAGCAGCCAGTTGAGGGCGTGCAGTCACTAGAGGAAAGAAAAAAAATGTAAAAAAAATGTAAAAAGAAAAAAAAATTAATTAAATTGTTATATGTATCCAGTGATTATACTAAAGTTATTTTCCATTTAACTTCACCAGTTTTAGATTATTTTTATTTTTATTTTCACATTTGCCGTTCAAATACTGAGAAGAGACTTGCGGTGATCAGCAGCCAGTTGAGGCACGTCACTGATTTGTGCCTCAACATGGATTGTGCACAATGACTCGGCTAACTGCTGAGCTGCTGTGCAGTGAGACTGTATTGCTATATGAATTATATCAGCTAACTAAACTATGGCATAGTTTAGTTAGCTGAGGTATATAATGTACAGTGTATTTTGTCAAAAACTATATGTGTGTAACGTATTTCTTGTGCTGAGCATTCATAAATCTGCTGCAAAAGACGTACTGGTTGAGGCTCGCAATAATCCGGCCTCCTGGTGGTAGAGGGCGGTAGTGATCCCAGAGATCATTCCTCGGCCGCAGAAGAAAAAAAAAAAAAAAAAAAGTTTGCAAGTCTCGCCTGGACTTTTATTCAAAACATGGAGGATTCCATCCATCCATTTTCTACCGCTTATTCCCTTTTGGGGTCGTGGGGGGCGTTGGAGCCTATCTCAACTGGATGTCCAGCAAGAAAGGTAAGACCATAATAATGTTTTTTAATTAAATGTGCTTTTTTGTGTGCTACAGTTGTGTAAAGAATGCTGGTATGAGCTTTTAAACATAACCTGTTAACTGCTGCCAATCACATGGTGAATAAGATACTATTTAGGGTTCATATGTTTGTAAATCTGACTGTGATGATGCAGTGCCTCACCAGACATTAACCTTACCGCACGCCACTGATATATATATATATATATATATATATATATATATATATATATATATATATATATATATATATATATATATATATATATATATATATATATATATATATATATATATATATATATATATATATATACATCAGTGACGTGCAGTCACTAGAGGCAGGTGAGGCGGGGCCTCACCTGCCATCATGGAAAGAAAAAAAATGTAAAAAGAAAAAAAATTAATTAAATTGTTATATGTATCCAGTGATTATACTATAAAGTTATTTTCCTTTTAACTTCACCAGTTTTAGATAATTTTTATTCAAAATCGCTGAATTTTCACATTTGCCGTTCAAATACTGAGAAGAGACGGTGCGGTGATCAGCAGCCAGTTGAGGCACGTCACTGCGTTGTGCCTCAACATGGAGTGCGGACTCAGCTAACTGCTGGCCTGCTGTGCAGTGAGACCGTATTGCTATATGAATTATATTATACATTTCCATAGTTTAGTTAGCTGAGGTATATAATGTACAGTGTATTTTGTCAACAACTGTATGTGTGTAACATATTTCTTGTGCTGAGCAATCATAAAACTGCTGCGAAGACACACTCCTGAGGCTTGCAGTGGCCCGCCTCCTTGTGCCGGTGCACCCCCGCCGTAGAAAACGGGGGGGAAGGGGTGGTGGTGCATGTTATATCAACAAAAGCCCACTTAAACTTTCCACGTGCAAGATTGAATCTATTGTAACCTATTTTTATGGGCTTTCCTCTTTGTGATGTTAATTCCTGTTACACGCTGTTATACAGTATATGCCTTGCGCTCTTATTTTGAAGGCGCTAAGAGCGGAAGTGATGACACGTTGGAGTGGAGCGGAAGTTTTTGAAAGAAGGTAAATAAAGTGGTCCTCGTGTAAACTGGAGTCTCCGTGTTTATTATTTTGTAGTTTCATACAGTATAGGCGACATTTATAAACCCTCGGTTACACTATTTAAAAAAGTTATTTAATAAGAAGCCAAAAAGTGCAAAAACAATAATGTTCATGTTGGAGGAGTTGTGAATGACCGCAGGGCCACAACATTAGGTACACCTGCGGACTGCAGCACGGATTTCATATTTCATTCATTCACAACTCCTCCAACACGAACATTATTGTTTTTGCACTTTTTGGCTTCTTATTAAATAACTTTTTTAAATAGATTAAATATTGCACGTGGAAAGTTTAAGTGTGGTGTTTAGTTGACATAACACTCCCGTCAGGGGGTGCATTCTACGACGGGAGTGCATTAATCCAGCACAACAACGGGGCATGGACTTCATTTATAAGTAAAGGTAAGACCATAATATCGTTTTTTTTTTATTAAATATGCTTTTTTGTGTGCTACAGTTTGTATCTGTAAAGTTAAAGTTAAGTTAAAGTACCAATGATTGTCACACACACACTAGGTGTGCTGAAATTTGTCCTCTGCATTTGACCCATCCCCTTGTTCACCCCCTGGGAGGCGAGGGGAGCAGTGGGCAGCAGCGGCGCCACGCCCGGGAATAATTTTTGGTGATTTAACCCCCAATTCCAACCCTTGATGCTGAGTGCCAAGCAGGGAAGAATGCTGGTATGAGCTTTTAAACATAATCCGTTAACTGCTGCCAATCAAATGGTGAATAAGATACTCTTTAGGGTTCATATGTTTGTAAATCTGACTGTGATGAAGTCAGTGCCTCACCTGCCATGAACCTCACAGCACGTCACTGATATATATATATATATATATATATATATATATATATATATATATATATATATATATATATATATATATATATATATATATACATATATACATATATATATATATATATATATATATATATAATATATATATATATATATATATATATATATATATATATATATATATATATATATATATATACTTTGCATGTGCATACTTTTAGCCCCCGGACAAGTTGTTTTAGCCCAATGCAGCCACCCAGTCAAAAAATTTGGACTTCCCTGACTTATACCTTTATTAAAGACTTTTGTTGGCCAAAGCGGCGACCAGCAAAGGTCATTCAAACTATGTTATCATTATTATAAATAGTACAGTAGAACTTCGATTTATGAACTTAAATGATTCTTGAACATGGTGCGTAATCCAAATAGCTTGTATAGTGAAGCAGAGTTCCCCATAAGAGACAATATAAACATGAATAATTGGTTCTAGCCTTGACAAAAGTCCTTATTTAAGTAAAAAATGCACACTTTGAAGACACTATAATGTGTATATATGTACTGTATATTTATCAAAGCGACATAAGGGGTTAATGGCTAAACAATCTGTTATCGAAACAACTGCAAGTTTAACGGTCAACGCGCGCACACACATACACAAGTCCTATTTTTGCTAAATTTCTTGCAATTGCACTTTGAGAAAGGTTGTTCTTAAACTGTTCGACTATTTGCTCACACAGTTGTGGACAAAGGGGTGTACCTCGCCCCATCCTTTCTTGTGAAAGACTGAGGATTTTTTGGGAAGCTGTTTTTATACCCAATCATGGCACCCACCTGTTCCCAATTAGCCTGCACACCTGTGGGATGTTCCAAATAAGTGTTTGATGAGCATTCCTCAACTTTATCAGTATTTATTGCCACCTTTCCCAACTTCTTTGTCACGTGTTGCTGGCATCAAATTCTAAAGTTAATGATTATTTGCAAAAAAACTTTTTTTTAGCAGTTTGAACATCAAATATGTGACCTGTACTGGCAAAATGAGTCACAATGAGGAAATTTTAAAAACTGAGTTATTGTCATTTACACATTCTCCATCTAAAGACCTTCAAAATGATATATGGTTTGTTGGAATCGGACAGAAAATGACCGAGTTACATCCGATTGAAGTCGACCAAGTTTGAGGGTCCGTTTTGAGAAAAACCAGCTTAAAGGCCTACTGAAAGCCACTACTACCGACCACGCAGTCTGATAGTTTATATATCAATGATGAAATCTTAACATTGAAACACATGCCAATACGGCCGGGTTAACTTATAAAGTGCAATTTTAAAATTCCCGCCACACTTCCGGTTGATAAACTCCTTTGGATATGATTTATGCGCGTGACGTCACAGAATCCACGGAAGTGGTTGGACCCCGTCGAACCCGATGCAGAAACCTCTTGTTTTCTTCGACAAAATTCCACAGTATTCTGGACATCTGTGTTGGTGAATCTTTTGCAATTTGTTTAATGAACAATGGAGGCTGCAAAGAAGAACGTTGTAGGTGGGATCGATCGGTGTATTAGCGGCTAAGTACAATACTTACAGCAACACAACAAGGACTACTTACTACGCCTAGCCGATGCTTGCCGCCAAACCCACGGATGAAGTCCTTTGTCGCGCCGTCGATCGCTGGAACGCAGGTGAGCACGGCTGTTGATGGGAAGAAGAGGGCTGGCTGGCGTAGGTGGAGCGCTAATGTTTTTATCATAGTTCTGTGAGGTTTCAGGCACAACACCGGTTGCTAAGTTGCTAAATTAGCCTTAGCGTCGTTAGCAACAGCATTGTTAAGGCTTACCAGGCTGAGAATTTTTAACCGTGTAGTTACATGTACATGGTTTAATAGTATTGTTGATCTTCTGTCTATCCTTCCAGTCAGGGATTTATTTATTTTGTTTCTATCTTCATTTGAGAACGATGCTATCACGTTAGCTCAGTAGCTAAGTGTGTCACCGATGTATTGTCGTGGGGATAAAAGTCACTTTAAATGTCCATTTCGCGTGCTCGACTCTCATTTTCAAGAGGATATAATATCCGAGGTGGTTTAAAATACAAATCCGTGATCCACAATAGAAAAAGGAGAGAGTGTGGAATCCAATGAGCCAGCTTGTACCTAAGTTACGGTCAGAGCGAAAAAAGATACGTCCATCACTGCCTCTCTAATCCTTCACTGTAACGTTCCTCATCTACGAATCTTTCATCCTCGCTCAAATTAATGGGGTAATCGTCGCTTTCTCGGTCCGAATCTCTCTCGCTCCATTGTAAACAAAGGAAAATTGTGAGGAATACTAGCTCCTGTGACGTCACGCTACTTCCGGTACAGGCAAGGCTTTTTTTTATCAGCGAGCAAAAGTTTAACTTTATCGTCGTTGTTCTCTACTAAATCCTTTCAGCAAAAATATGGCAATATCGCGAAATGATCAAGTAAGACACATAGAATGGATCGGCTATTCCCGTTTAAATAAAAACATTTAATTTCAGTAGGCCTTTAAAGTTTACTGTTCCAGAACAGAATGTTCCAAAACAAAACTCCATAGCAACCATACCTTAAAAGTCCTTGTAGCAACACCAAAATTGGTACAATTAAAGTCAAATCCCATGTCTAAAGGAAAAATATATATTCAACTCTATTGAAAACGGTTATGTACAAAAATTTCAACACTGTTATGTCACAGTTTTTTTGTTCACTGGTCAGTTTGTCAGCTGGTCAGCTGTCCGTAATATTCCTGACCAGCAGCACTAAGAAGATTCGCCGACTGCAGTGAATTTAGCGCACTTGCAACCGCCTGTGTACCCTCTCCACCTTCTAAATCCATTACGGAATGTAAAACAGTCTAACTTATCCACAAAAATAATAATTAAATGTTCGAAAATCACCTTTTTTCACCAAATATTCCGCTCGAATTACTGTGTTGTTTTTCATCAGGGCGCTGCCATGATACCACAATGATTCAACCAATGACGGTACGCCTCACAGCGACCGGTTAGCAACAAGCCGGATTTGATTACGTCGGGACAGGTTTAAAAACTCGAATTCTATTGGTTCAGAATGGTGTCATCGGGAATTCCATGCTCATTTTTAGAAAGTACGTAAACTTGGCGTCACAATGATACCAAATATGGCTAGGGGGATTCCCCCTTATTGCCGCGAGTGAGCGTTGAAAACACTTGATTTTCTCAAGGAATTTTAAAGGCCTACTGAAATGATTTTTTAAAATTTAAACGGGAATAGCAGATCCATTCTATGTGTCATACTTGATCATTTCGCGATATTGCCATATTTTTGCTGAAAGGATTTAGTAGAGAAAATCGACGATAAAGTTCGCAACTTTTGCTCGCTGATAAAAAAAAAGCCTTGCCTGTACCGGAAGTAGCGTGACGTCACAGGAGCTAGGATTCCTCACAATTTCCCGTTGTTTACAATGGAGCGAGAGAGATTCGGACCGAGAAAGTGATGATTACCCCATTAATTTGAGCGAGGATGAAAGATTCGTAGATGAGGAACGTTACAGTGAATGACTTGAGAGGCAGCGATGGACGTATCTTTTTTCGCTCTGACCGTAACTTAGGTACAAGCTGGCTCATTGGATTCCACACTCTCCTTTTTCTATTGTAGATCACAGATTTGTATTTTAAACCACCTCGGATACTATATGCTCTTGAAAATGAGAGTCGAGAACGCGAAATGGACATTCAGTGCCTTTTATCTCCACGACAATACATCGGCGAAATGCTTTAGCTACGAGCTAACGTGATAGCATCTTGCTTTAACTGCATATAGAAACAAAAGAAATAAACCCCTGACGGGAAGTATAGATAGAAAATCAACAATACTATTAAACCGTGGACATGTAAATACACGGTTAATGCTTTCCAGGCTGGCGAAGGTTAACAATGCTGTGCTAACGACGCCATTGAAGCTAACTTAGCAACTAGACTGCACAGAGCTATGCTAAAAACATTAGCTCTCCACCTACGCCAGCCAGCCCTCATTTGCTCATCAACACCCGTGCTCACCTGCGTTCCAGCGATCGGCAGAAGGACGAAGGACTTCACCCGATGCGTTTGGCGGCCCGGAGACGTAGGAAGTCAAGGTGAAGTCCGCGGCTAGCGCGGCTAGCGCGGCTAGCGCTCCAACAAAGTCCTCCTGGTTGTGTTGCTGTAGTCCGCTGCTAATACACTGATCCCACCTACAACTGTCTTCTTTGCAGCCTTCATTGTTCATTAAAAGAATTGCAAAAGATGTCCAGAATACTGTGGAATTATGAAATGAAAACAGACCTTTTTGTATAGGATTCTACGGGGTGCCATAACTTCCGTTACTCGGACTTCGTCACGCGCATACGTCATCATACCGCGATGTTTCAGCCGGATATTTCCCGGGAATTTTAAAATGTCACTTTATAAGTTAACCCGGCCGTATTGGCATGTGTTGCAATGTTAAGATTTCATCATTGATATATAAACTATCAGACTGCGTGGTCGGTAGTAGTGGCTTTCAGTAGGCCTTTAACACAAAGGACTAATTTCTGAAGACATACCTCGTACAAAACCTTCAAATAAAGGTGATTTAAGATGTTTTCTTGCTATTTCGATGATTGGGATCGCTAGATTGTGGCTTTATGGACTCATTTTTGTGAAAATCTCAATTTCAACAAGATACATTTTTTTCACTTATTTGCCTGTAGCTCAAAATTAGCCTGTGCGTATTCCGACTCATTTTGCCAGCACGGGTCACATATGTTGTCTTTGTAGCATATTCAACTGAATATGGGTTGAAAATGATTTGCAAATCATTGTATTCCGTTTGTATTTACATCTGGCACAATTTCCCAACTCATATGGAAACGGGGTTTGTATAAGCCAGGGGTCACCAACGCGGTGCCCGCGGGCACCAGGTAGCCCGTAAGGACCAGATGAGTAGCCCGCTGGCCTGTTCTAAAAAAAAACTTAAATAGCAGCACTTACCAGTGAGCTGCCTCTATTTTTTAAATTTTTTTTATTTACTAGCAAGCTGGTCTCACTTTGCTCGACATTTTTAATTCTAAGAGAGACAAAACTCAAATAGAATTTGAAAATCCAAGAAAATATTTTAAAGACTTGGTCTTCACTAACTGACAAAGAAACAGATAACAGATTTGATGTCCAGTCCAAAGTGTGACATGATTTATTTCAAAATTTGAGAGTTGACTTTTGTATTTTACATGAGTTATTTGTACAAACATGGTGCAAAGTAATTCATGATTTGTTAAAAAAATGTTAGTGGCTAGCTAGTTAAAATGGGATATTGTGATTTCACAAGACTGTCTTAGAAGTGATCATTTGAAAATGTTCAATTTGAAAAATGTGCACTTAGAGAAAATATAAAAATAAAGTGTTGCATATTGATATTTATCTGTTTCTATATATATTTATTGTGAGAAATCATTAAGATGATCAGTGTTTCCACAAAGATAAATATCATTTATTATTAATAATAACATAGAGTTAAAGGTAAATTGAGCAAATTGGCTACTTCTGGCAATTTATTTAAGTGAGTATCAAACTGGTAGCCCTTCGCATTAATCAGTACCCAAGAAGTAGCTCTTGGTTTCAAAAAGGTTGGTGACCCCTGATATAAGCAATGTGTATTAGTATTATTATTGTCGTCATCATTAACATTTTGTAGAAATCAAATAGTTTTTGAGTTAGACTGTTCATTTCCCTAAATAAACATATTTGGACCAGATGATCACATGACTTGTGTATTACTGCAATCTTCTATCAGCCGACTGATTGGATTTTGTGTTAATAGGGCGTCAATCTGTCCAATTTCAGCCGATGCTAATCGCCGTTTTATCACAACATTCTGTCACTCCACACCCAAATTAAAGCAGGAGATAAAAAATCCGTTAGCTGCTTTTGAAGGTTGCTGCTTTGACGACACCCGCCTCTCGCTAATTGAACATAAACCACGGCGGGCGGCTGAAAACCAACTAAGAGGTATTGTTGATGAAGTGATTAAGATGATTTATTGCTAATCTGGTGCGGTGTGACAGGTTTATCCGCTGATTACGCTGCTAATCTATTCGCACAGTGAGCAGGCCAAGCACTTTAGTGCTTTCCTGAGGTTATTTCTGTCCTTGACCACTGCTGCTATTGATCCACCGACTTATTGGACACCAGTGACTCCCTCCAACCAGGCAAGACAGGACAATTAACCTTTGATTCCTTCTTTCTTTAAATGTCATCAAATCATCTATTTATTATTATTATTTCCACCGCATAAGTGTGGCGCACTCCACAGCCCACAGTTTTTATCTAATCGGAACGGTTCAATAATCCAAATGTTCGGCTCGAGATTACCCATAATTACCCAGGTTTTCCGGGACATTTTGCCCATTGAAAATTAATTAGCCGATTTTCAAAAATGCACAACTCCCACGTTTCACACCCGATTCGAACCGTTCTACCATCCTCCACTCACCTTGGACAATCAAAGTACCATTTTAACAAAGTAAAATTCCCAGAATTTCCCGCTTTCCAAAGCCCTATTTTCACCTCTTTCTGGAAAGTTTTCACAGTCCACATTTTTTGTTGACCGTTCCAACTTCGAAACATTCCTCTTAGCTGGGACAACAAATGCTTCTATATTTTTTTCTGAACAAATTCCTGGTTTTCCCTGAATTCCAGGAATTCCGAAATGCCCATTCAACATTTTTTTAACCAAAAACTCATATAATCTAGGACAATTGTGCTAGTAGCAGTATTTTCCAAAATTTCCAGGAAATTCCCATACCAATGAATCGTAGTTCTACAATGCCCTAAATTCTTAAAATGTTGCGCCATTTTTAACCCCGATTCTGACCTTTCAACTAAAGCTGCAGCTATCGAATATCCCGATCAATCATATTTTTGGTTAATTAAAGGCCTACTGAAACCCACTACTACCGACCACGCAGTCTGATAGTTTATATATCAATGATGAAATCTTAACATTATAACACATGCCAATACGGCCGGGTTAACTTATAAAGTGACATTTTAAATTTGCCGCTAAACTTCCGGTTCGAAACGCCTCTGAGGATGACGTATGCGCGTGACGTAGCCCGGCGAACACGGGTATGCCTTCCACATTGAAGCCAATACGAAAAAGCTCTGTTTTCATTTCATAATTCCACAGTATTCTGGACATCTGTGTTCGTGAATCTGTTCCAATCATGTTCATTGCATTATGGAGAAGGAAGCTGAGCAAGCAAAGAAGAAAGTTGTCGATGCGAAATGGACGTATTTTTCGAACGTAGTCAGCAACAACAGTACACAGCCGGCGCTTCTTTGTTTACATTCCCGAAAGATGCAGTCAAGATGGAAGAACTCGGATAACAGAGACTCTAACCAGGAGGACTTTTGACTTCGATACACAGACGCCTGTAGAGAACTGGGACAACACAGACTCTTACCAGGATTACTTTGATTTGGATGACAAAGACGCAGACGTGCTACTGTGAGTATGCAGCTTTGGCTTCTAAACATTTGATCGCTTGACCGTATGTGCGCAACTTTTTTTTGCGTATGTACGTAACTTTTTTAAAAATATATAAGCTTTATGAACCTTGGGTTAGGTGAACGGTCTTTTGGGCTGAGTGATTGTGTGTGTTGATCAGGTGTTTGAATTGTATTGGCGTGTTCTATGGAGCTAGGAGCTAGCATAGGAGCTAGGAGCTAGCATAGGAGCTAGCATAACAAACACGCAGGTGTTTTTATGCAGGATTAATTTGTGGCATATTAAATATAAGCCTGGTTGTGTTGTGGCTAATAGAGTATATATATGTCTTGTGTTTATTTACTGTTGTAGTCATTCCCAGCTGAATATCAGGTCACCCCCGGCTCTCACAGCATCTTCCCTATCTGAATAGCTTCAACTCCCCACTAGTCCTTCACTTGCACTTTACTCATCCACAAATCTTTCATCCTCGCTCAAATTAATGGGGAAATTGTCGCTTTCTCGGTCCGAATCTCTCTCACTTCATGCGGCCATCATTGTAAACAATAGGGAACTTTGCGTATATGTTCAACTGACTACGTCACGCTACTTCCGGTAGGGGCAAGCCTTTTTTTTATCAGATACCAAAAGTTGCAATCTTTATCGTCGTTGTTCTATACTAAATCCTTTCAGCAAAAATATGGCAATATCGCGAAATGATCAAGTATGACACATAGAATAGATCTGCTATCCCCGTTTAAATAAAAAAAATTCATTTCAGTAGGCCTTTAAGGTTTAATTATACATGTTAAGATGTGCCCTCAATTATTGTGTTTGGCCTAATTGTCTTTTATTTCCTAAATGCCTGTTTTCATTATTGAAGGCTGACACCCACAGCTGAAATGCGTCAGTGGTTGATTGTGCCAATTTGTGTGTGCTAATAAAAACAGGTGCGCTCACAGCCCTATGTGCTGTGTGGTGTGACCGCATAAACATTCTACAGAGACTATAGTGGGTGAATATAATCTAGGACAATTGTGCTAGTATCATTATTTTCAAACATTTCCAGGAAATTCCCATACAAATGAATCGTGTTCTACAATGCCCTACATTTTTAAAATGTTGCGCCATTTTTAAACCCGATTCTGACCTTTCAACCATCCACCCACACTACTCTTCCGATATACTGAACGCAAAACATGTTTTCCCTTTCCCAAAATTCACAGTTTTCCCGAAATTTGCTACCCATTGACAATGAATGGGCATTGTACAATCAACTGCATATCCCACATTTCTCTTCCAATTTGAACCGTTCCACCACCCACACACACACTCCACTCACCTTGGACAATCAAAGTACAATTTTAACAAAATAAAATACAATTCCAGGAATTCCCAAAATTCCCCGTTTTCCAAAGCCCTATTTTCACCTCTCTCTGGAAAGTTTTCACAGTCCACATTTTTCAACCGTTCCACCATTCCTCTTAGCTGGGACAACAAATGCTTTTATTTTTTTTTTCTGAACAAATTCCCGGTTTTCCCTAAATTCCAGGAATTCCGAAATACCCAATCTCAATTCAAACTGTTGCCACGTCAACATTTTTTAACCAAAAACTCATATAATCTAGGACAATTGTGCTAGTATAAATATTTTCAAAAATTTCCAGGAAATTCCCAAACAGATTAATCAAAGTTCTACAATGCCCTAAATTCTTAAAATGTTGCACCATTTTTAAACCCGATTTTGACCTTCCAACCACTACTCTTCCGATATATCGAACGCAAAACATGTTTTCCCTTTCCCAAAATTCACGGTTTTCCCGAAATTTGCTACCCATTGACAATGAATGAGCATTATACAATCAACTGCATATCCCACATTTCTCTTCCGATTTCAACCGTTCCATCATCCACACAATCCACTCACCCTGGACATTCAAGCCAGCTTGTTTCCCGGGTTCCGAAAATTCCCTGAATTACCAGGAATTTTCCTACACCGAAAATAAATAGGCAACATACAAAGCTCTCCATATCCCACATTACTCAACCGATTCGAATCGTTCCAACATCCGCACACTCCACTCACCCCGGACATTTAAGCATTTCAGTTTCGCTCACGCGTAGCAACGATTCTGCGGCTTGCGCACATAGGGCAAATTGCAAATTCTCGTTATAACCTTTTTTCTTTAATTATCAATTATAATAACAGAAGAAATGGATCTGTTGGCCGCCACTGAAACCCATGAAATACCCCGGTAGCCTGTGCATGACTTTTACAATCATCCTATTATATTAAAAGGCTGCACTCTCCGCATGTGTCCTAACTACCCGTTGGCTCAGAATTAATTCAAACAAATGACTCATTGTGAAGGCGTCAATCAAAATCACTGAGCACAATCCCGACATATGAAATTGTTTTGTTTTTCTCAACAGACGCTGTTTCAAAACAGCAATTAGCCGATTTCAATCACCATTAAAACACAAAAATCCTATGTGACAAGCATAGTTGTTAGAAAAACAAATGTTTTTATAATAACGTTAATGAAATATTACTTTTGATGTCACGCAGCTATGGTTGGCATTTGGATAAGCCAACAAAAATAAGTAGTACCTAGTGATTGGTACTGTTCACATTTGAACCGAAACAATACCAATTCCCAGTAACTTGGAATAAATACCGGTACTCAACAGTACCAATTTTTGGTACTTTTGTGTGTTGATAAATAATAATTGGTTATGATAACTAATAATGATAACTGCTGTTCAGTTGTTATATCTTGTTTTATTATCATCATATTGTCCTTTGCAAGTAAGACAATAGGTTGCAATTACAGGTGCAAGTGTTGGGTTTTGTTGCGGCCTAAAACGTATTAATACTCTATTGTACTTATTACGCACCAGTTGTTTTATTGTAATGTGCATCTTGGTTGTAGTTTTTATTAACAGATTTGGAAGTGTTGAAATTCCCATGTAAAAATGTTAACGTTAATCAATAGCGTGTCAATGGCTTTTAAGGGAAAGTCTAGCCTTACTTAAATTACGATGGGGCGTTTTTTTGTTGGTATTGAAAATTGCCGCTTTACATAGGAGTAGTTTGGCTGAGTCCGCTCTCAGTGCTGCTGGAGTGATCGCTAAAGTGCAGAGCCAACTGGGCGTGATTTCACGCGCAATTCAGGTACAGAGACATGGCATTGTCGGAATTTATGTGAATCGGTGCCCGATAGGACCGGAAAAAGTACCGGATTCAGCACTCATCCCTAATAGTGCCTGGTTGTTGTAAGTAATCTGTTCCAAAAGGTCCGACAAAAATGAACTGTACAAAATCAAAGCAATTTTTCCCATTAAAAATAATGTAAACTCGTTGAGGTACATTGCAGTGTTTCCCACACATTCATTTATGTGTGGCGGCCCGCCACGAAAGAATTAAGGCCGCCACAAAAAAAAAACATTTAAAAAAAATTTTTTTTTTTTTTTTTTGTGTGCCTGTCAAGCTTCTCAGGCAAATCATATAGTTGATGTAGATGCCCATATCGGCTGTTCAGATTTACTTTACAAAAGAGAAGTGTAGGATCAAGATTTTTGGAGCTCTCTGTTCAGTGGATCAGATGTTTGATGAAGCTTTGTGTCTATCTACAACCACTACTGTTTTCTGTTTATTTGTTACTGACTGTGGCAGGACACCTCTGCCTCTGTTTCACTTTATGTTGCTGGTAAATAATATGGTTGTAGTTGTAGGCTAAAGTTAAATTATTTAGTATGCACTAATTAAAGGGGCAGAGCTTTAAGAGACATTTTAGCTTTTATATTTTTATAAGATATATTTCTTGTAAGAACCACAATTAATAAATATATTTCAGTGAATAACTTATTGTTCAAATCTGTATATAAATATGTACATAAAGTGTTGTAATTATATTGTAAAATGGATGGATGGATGGATGGACGTTTAAAACAAAACTGTTATTATTAATTAGTAAGTATACATTTTTTGAGCCTTTTTAGAGAAAATCATATCATTGTAGTACATTATGCAAATTACTCGATGATGTCATGGTGACCACGCCCATAGCCACGCCCCCACCGCCACAGGTATCTTGGCAGTTTATGGGAAACACTGCATTGGTACCTTAACGTAAGAGGACCCCAATTTAAGAGTCATTTGAGATACACGCTGTCTCTCAGCGAACGGTTACACTTTAAATTTGCCATCTTTGCCATTAGCGAATTCCACAATGAACCTCGTAGGATCTGCCCAAAACATTTGGTCTTATAAGGTAGCATTAGCTTACAGTTAGAGATCAACATAACTTTTTCCAAGCATGGGAAGGAAGAAACTGAGTGTGAAGAATTCAATTATTTCTTCTTTTTCAGTAAAAACAACTGTAAAGTTTGCCAAGGGTTTTCATCTTTTCGACCTCGTAGCCCTTATGAGGCTAATGTTATGTAGCTAACTTAGCTCAGAACTGAGATAGATTATGTTGCCATTGACTGTAACTTTTTACTCAACTCCTCTTGTTTCTGTGGTCCCCAACATTTAGTTGAAGTAGTGTATCGCTCCAGAGGAACCGGCCGAGGTTTCCCTCTGTGTTTATTTTAGCGCTGTGTCAGAAATGAGAGCGCGACAGGTGCAAACCTGGCTACACAAATGGATTGGGAGCTCAGTGATGAGCTCAGGTCCGATTAGCTCCCCTAAGCTCTATCAGCGGATGCTCCCACGGCATGTTTTGCCTCCACTTCAAGAACAAATCCACCAAGTGAGCGACCCAAAGAGGATTTAACCAGGCTGCGGGTTTAGGGTTAATCAATCCACAGGTACGCTGAAGAAATTAGCTTAGTCAAATGTCGTCGTTCATCCCTTAAAGGTTATTACCAGTACACTTGTTATGTTTACGGGTGTAGTAGACGGCACAGACCACAAGGGGGCGTAGTATAGCTCTAAGATTTATTATATATATATATATACTTATATATATATATATATAATAAGAAACAATAATAATATTAATAAACTCGAGAATGGAGTGTGGCAAAAATCTAAGAGTGTGTATGTGTGTGACTATGTGTAGGAATAAACCGTTGAGAGTTACCAGAGTGTTGAGCGAGAGGCAAGTCCAAAAGGGGCAGGGCAGGCTCAAAGATCCGTAAGGCAAGCAGGAAGTCGGGGGCGATAGCGGGGCGTAGGAGGTCCGTGTCCAAGCGGGAGGTCGAGATCCACGAGGCAGTCAGGGAAGCAGAAGGAACGCGGGGGAAAAGACGAGACGCACAGCTCGTCACGAGGAACGAAGGCAGACTGCTGGAAGGACGACAAGGCACGGGACTAGTCAAACACGGGGAAGAAAACACAGAGAGCAAAGAGCAAGATTGCATAGAGCACGATGATCGCTTACGGTACTCCAACGGATGATTACGTTCCGGCCCGGGATAGCAGGTTGTGCAGGCTTTTGAAGGCAGGACCTCGGATCAACTTCAGGCATCTGATTTTTTTAAATTTATGACTGTCACGGAAGAGCATTCTTCTTCAAACATCTTGCTTTTACCACAAGCTATACATTCAATGATAGCTAACGTAGCTAAACTTTGCCGACAACACACTTAACTAATGTGCTTCCACGTTTGATGTATTTAACGTCTTCAAAGACAGAAAAATGGTGCCCTAATCGCTGTGCGTAAAAAACACAGACTGCGTGCTCGCAGAGTTAGTTTGCTCGTGCACGGACTCATTTTGCGGCGTATTTTAGGTCACATTCGGAGTCTGTTTGCGCTCGCGAGGCGTTTAAAGTGACCAATCAGAAAGGAGGGGAGTTGCTGGCCCTTGTGTTTAATGCCCGCCCTTAAGTACTAAGTACTGTTACCATGTAATGCTATTCCCCAACAGTAGAAGATAAAGTCAGACACAAATACAAATAGAGTAGAAAATAAATAATAAAATAAATAATATTTTTGGGCATAGTAATAATGAACTGGAAATGTTATGTAAAAAAAATATACAACATAAGGTGGCAAGAAATATTCCTATATTGAATAAAACAAAATATGTTCTTGATCAAAAATCACTATATAATCTCTACTGCTCGCAAGTGTTACCATATCTGAGTTATTGTGCGGAAATATGGGGAAATAACTACAAAAGTACACTTATTCACTAAGAGTGTTACAAAAAAGATCAGTCAGAATAGTACATAATGTTTATTTTTAAAATAAAAAATATTAAAATTCAATGATTTGGTGCATTTGCAAACAGCTAGAAAACTAGGGTTGTACGGCGATACTAATGAATCATATTCGGCACTATACCGCCTCTAAAAAGTACCGGTCCCCCACCCCCCTGACCCTCCCGTCGTCGTCACGTCATGACATTGCTGGTTTACGAGCAGACGAGCATGTTCGGCAGCGCACAATCACGTAGTACTTACAAGCAGACACAGTGTGTAGACAGAAAAGGGAGAATGGATGCATTTTTAGGGCTATATAAATAAACATTGAATGATTGATTGATTTTGGCTTAAAAAGTAAAGCTAAAGGTGAAGTTATAACACTGAAACGCCCTCAGGAAGAGGTGGCTAGCTAGCTGGTGGCTAATGTCCATCCGCATTGTGTGTTTTAGCTACTTCTAAATCACTAATCCTGGTCTCCATGGCGACAAATAAAGTAGTATGTTTCCTTCAAGTATCATCCCTGCCGGGCGAAGAATAGCTAAACATGATTCACTACACACCGTAGCTCACCGGCGTCAAAATGTAAACAAACGCCATTGGTGGATCTACACCTGACATCCACTGTAATGATATCAAGTACAAGCACGTATCTAGTTGATACTACTATGTTTACATCAATATTTTTTGGCATCACAACATCTTCTTTCATTTAAAAAAATGTATATTATGTTTATAAACTCAGGACATATGTCCCTGGACACATGCGGACTTTGAATATGACCAACGTATGATCCTGTAACTACTTGGTATCGGATTGATACCCAAATTCGTGGTATCATCCAAAACTAATGTAAAGTATCAAACAACAGAAGAATAAGTGATTATTACATTTTAACATAAGTGTAGATAGAACATGTTAAAAGAGGAAGTAAGCAGATATTCACAGTAAATGAACAAGTAGATTAGTAATCAATTTTCTACCACTTGTCCTTTTGACAAAATAATAGAATGATAAATGACACAATATGTTTCTGCATATGTCAGCAGCTAAATTAGGAGCCTTTGTTTGTTTACTTACTACTAAAAGACAAGTTGTCTTGTATGTTCACTATTTTATTTAAGGACAAACTAGCAATAAGAAACATATGTTTAATGTACCCTAAGATTTTTTGTTTAAATAAATCCAACAATGCAATTTTTTGTGGTCCCCTTTATTTATAAAAAAGTACCAAAAAGTATCGAAATACATTTTGGTACCGGTACTAAAATGATATTGGTATCGGGACAACACTACAGCAAACTATTACCTGCCACCTAAGAATGTACAACAAACCCCTGTTTTTCTCGTGCCTTGTCCTCTGCCGGGTGCGTCTGTCTGCGGCCTGCTGCTGGCCCTTGTGGGCGGCACGGTGGGCCAGGCTCTGGGGTTCCTGTCGCTGTCCGGCTTGGCTGCGTGGGGGCGGTGGCCCCTGGTTCCCTGGGCACCACACCTACTGTTTGTGGGATGGGTTCTCGGGGAGGCTGGGGCCGTACTCTGGCTCCCGCACACACTGGGAGTCAAATGTATTGTACATGCAAATTCACATATACTCACACACATACATACAGACATACATAGGTACCTACGCTCCCACATACATATACAAATAAATACAGTACATATTTACACACTCAAAGTTCGTACATCCACACGCACATTCATTATACAAACATACTGTATACACATACTGTACATATACATTCACTGTAAAAACATACATATACACATACTGTACATATACATTCACTGTACAAACACACACATACACATACTACACATACATTCACTGTATAAACACACACATACATATACTGTACATATACATTCACTGTACAAACACACATATACACATACTGTACATATACATTCACTGTTCAAACACACATACTGTATACACATACTGTACATATACATTCGCTGTACACACATATACACATACTGTACATATACATTCACTGTACAAGCACACATATACACATACTGTACATATACAAGTACATATGCACACATATACACATACTGTACATATACAAGTACATATGCACACATACACTCATGCACATAATCACGTTTCATCAAACATATATTAACGTTGTTGCCCTAGGATAAACTGGGTATAACACATGGCACACTGACAAAGCTTAACCTATTGTTACTATAACAATCTACAAGGTTAAGGTTGCTTCTCTTTCTTCCCCTCCATTTTTCTGCATTCTTTCGTATCTCAAGTTATCATTACATATATGTATTGTTGCATTTGAACAATTGTATTGTTGATAATAAAGGTAAAGTACTGGTATTGTTTATTATCAATAGCACTATTTCTATTGGTATTCATATTGCTCCATTTTTAGTGTAATAATGCTCATTGTCATTTCTGTATTTTTTTAATTTTTTTTAAATTTTCGCTAACTGCTTATTTGCTATTACTTTTACCATCATATTTGTACATGTCGTATTTGCTGATGTTGCTCTGTTGTTGTTGTTGTTGTGTTTGCTGTTGTTGTTTTTGTCTCTCTGTCTAATCCCCCTCTTGTCCCCACAATTCCCCCCTCTGTCTTCCTTTTTCTCTCTTTCTATCCCCTCCTGCTCCGGCCCGGCTGCACCAAATGATAATATAAATACATTTAATAAAGTCAAAATACAAGTAAGGCAACAAGAGAAGTATCCTACACTTCTCTTTTGTAAAGTAAATCTGAACAGCCGATATGGGCATCTACATCTGCTATATGATTTGCCCGAGAAGCTGGGCAGGACATTAAAAAAAAAAAAAAAAAAAAAAAAAAAAAAAAGAATGTACAACAATTCTTCTCAACAAAAGAGGACAAATCTAACCTTAGAGAGAAATCTAATTTTAAAACATGTGTTTGTACGTACAACACTTAAAACCTTTAGCACAGTGGTTCTTAACCTGGGTTCGATCGAACCCTAGGGATTCGGTGAGTCGGCCTCAGGAGACATCCGACTTATCGTGTAAATAAAAACTTCTCCCTATCAGCGTATTATGGATACCCCCAAACAATGTTCCCTCTAATTTTCCATCTGATTTTCAGGTTTTTTGATTGATTGATTGAAACTTTTACTAGCAGATTGCAAAGGAAGAGAATACACAATACAGTTCACACAGTACAGTACATATTCCGTACAATTGACCACTAAATGGTAACACCCGAATACGTTTTTCAACTTGTTTAAGTCGGGGTCCACGTTAATCAATTCATGGTAATGTGTGCAGGGGCGCCGCTAGGGATTTTGGGCCCCATGAAAAGAATCTTTACAGGGCCCCCAACAGAGCGGCAACATTTTTTTGATGCTATTTTACATGCAATTATGCATTTTAATGGTATTTTTGACTATCATTACCATATTTTTGAAAGAAGAACAGCATCAGAGTTGACATGTACAGTAGGGGAAGAACTGAGCACTCTGAATACAATGGAATTCATTTTGAGTCATTTATTTGCTGCACCACTGATTCTTAAATTGGAAATAAACTCTTTCATGAAAAAATAGCAATTATAATCAGTGGAGAGAAAAAAATCTCAGCAAAAATAAAAACGCCATCAGAATACAAAATGGCCATATATCAATCAATCAATCAATCAATGTTTATTTATATAGCCCTAAATCACAAGTGTCTCAAAGGGCTGTACAAGCCACAACGACATCCTCGGTACAGAGCCCACATACGGGCAAGGAAAAACTCACCCCAGTGGGACGTCGGTGAATGACTATGAGAAACCTTGGAGAGGACCGCATATGTGGGTAACCCGCCCCCTCTAGGGGAGACCGAAAGCAATGGATGTCGAGTGGGTCTGACATAACATTGTGAAAGTCCAGTCCACAGTGGATCCAACACATCAGCGGGAGTCCAGTCCACAGCGGGGCCAACAGGAAACCATCCCGAGCGGAGACGGGTCAGCAGCGCAGAGATGTCCCCAACCGATGCACAGGCTAGTGGTCCACCCGGGGTCCCGACTCTGGACAGCCAGCACTTCATCCATGGCCACCGGACCTATGCAACTCCCCCTCGCAAGGGACAGGGGAGAAGAGGAGAGAAGAAAAGAAACGGCAGATCAACTGGTCTAAAAAAGGGGGGGTCTATTTAAAGGCTAGATTATACAAATGAGTTTTAAGATGGGACTTAAATGCTTCTACTGAGGTAGCATCTCTAACTGTTACCGGGAGGGCATTCCAGAGTACTGGAGCCCGAATAGAAAACGCTCTATAGCCCGCAGACTTTTTTTTGGCTCTGGGAATCCCTAATAAGCCGGAGTTCTTTGAACGCAGATTTCTTGTCGGGACATATGGTACAATACAATCGGCGAGATAGGCTGGAGCTAAACTGTGTAATATTTTATACGTAAGTAGTAAAACCTTAAAGTCGCATCTTAAGTGCACAGGAAGCCAGTGCAAGTGAGCCAGTATAGGCGTAATATGATCAAACTTTCTTGTTTTTGTCAAAAGCCTTGCAGCCGCATTTTGTACCAACTGTAATCTTTTAATGCTAGACATAGGGAGGCCCGAAAATAATACGTTACAGTAATCGAGACGAGACGTAACGAACGCATGAATAATGATCTCAGCGTCGCTAGTGGACAAGATGGAACGAATTTTAGCGATATTACGGAGATGAAAGAAGGCCGTTTTAGTAACACTCTTAATGTGTGACTCAAACGAGAGAGTTGGGTCGAAGATAATACCCAGATTCTTTACTGAGTCTCCTTGTTTAATTGTTTGGTTGTCAAATGTTAAGGTGGTATTATTAAATAGATGTCGGTGTTGAGCAGGACCGATAATCAGCATTTCCGTTTTCTTAGCGTTGAGTTGCAAAAAGTTAGCGGACATCCATTGTTTGATTTCATTAAGACACGCCTCCAGCTGACGACAGTCCGGCGTGTTGGTCAGCTTTAGGGGCATGTAATGGCCATATATGATTTCTCATAATTTAAGTACAACTTAATATATGAAAGAATGGTAATTATATATATAATATAACGTTGCAGACTGAGTCAAGCTTCCTTTTGCAACCTTTCAATTACTGGTCCTTGCTCAACTTTTCACAGCTGCTCACCTCCTTCCTCATGTGGGGTCACTGGGGCTGATTCAGGGGCAGGGGGAGTTGGGGGCTGACAGACAGCTGCTGCTGCTGCCGGTGCACTTGACTCTGTTCAGAATGAGGCATCATTTTGACAGAGGGGAGATCAACTATTATTGAATAAGAACAGCTTGATAAATGTTTGACTGGATTGATTATTTAACTAGTATAGCAGTAAAATGTAAAAATCCAGAGTTTTCTTCAGCTAACATGGTGAGAAAAGTTAGCTAGCTTATTACCACAGACAGGGACAAAGTTAATATGCATAACTTTCCACCACAACTAACAAACCCACCTTTTTTTTGGAAATATTGAGTGACATATTGTCGACCCTTCAACTCCTTATCCTCTCTTATTTTCTTTTCCTTTCTTTTTTGGCTGCCTGATTTTTGAGGCATACTGCTGTCTCCTCCGCTTTGCCCGCTGTGGCGCTGTCTGTGACAAATAGCGGTGCTCTACCTGCAGCTGATCCAGTCGGACTGAACCATTTTACGTAAATAGAGGGGGGGGGGGGGCCCTGCAGGTGTTGATGCTTCCAAAACAAATAAAGGTATTGTTACCAGGACATGGAAAATAAAACATGTGTGATTATATGTTAGTTAATAACTTAATGTCATTATTTTTTCTGTATTATAATTTCATCATCATTAGGGGCCTCTCTGGGGCCCCCTCCATCATGGGCCCCTAGAATCCGTCTCTTTTACCCCCCCTTTTCGGCGCCCCTGAATGTGTGTAAGGTGTGTAATTTGTTGTGAGTTCATGCACTGTTAGTTTTGTTCTTTGAACAAGGTGATGTTCATGCACGGTTGATAAAGCTATATAAATATATTTAGATTTGAGTGAGGCTTTAGTATAACTAAACGTTATGAAGGTGCTGGAATATTTCATGCTATTATTCAGAGGCAGCCTAAAATTAATCCTTTATTATTCACAACAGAAACGTGTACAATATCTGATTCAGTTCTGATGAGTTACATTTCTGTGTTATTATTGGTGTATGCTGCAGCCCCAATGTCCACAACATGGTGCCAGTATGCTGGTTTTTTTCAATAAAATACTGGAAAGGATAGAAATGTAGTTTGTCTCTTTTATCCGATTATTAATCGATTAATCGAAGTAATAATCGACAGATTAATCGATTATCAAATTAATCGTTAGTTGCAGCCCTAATATATATATATATATATATATATATATATATATATATATATATATATATATATATATATATATATATATATATATATATATATATATATATATATATATATATATATATATATATATATAATCGTTAGTTGCAGCCCTAATATATATATATATATATATATATATATATATTTATATATATATATATATATATATATATATATATATATATATATATATATATATATATATATATATATATATATATATATATATAATCGTTAGTTGCAGCCCTAATATATATATATATATATATATATATATATATATATATATATATATATATATATATATATATATATATATATAATCGTTAGTTGCAGCCCTAATATATATATATATATATATATATATATTAATTTTAGGCTGCCTCTGAATAATAGCATGAAATATTCCAGCACCTTCATAACGTTTAGTTATACTAAAGCCTCACTCAAATCTAAATATATTTATATAGCTTTATCAGCCCGGCTACATTGATCCATTACGAAACCAACCTGAGATATTTCTGTCCGTTACGTTTATTTCGAAATTGGTAACCGTGCGTTTTCTCTCTCAAAACGGAGTCAAATGTGCCGGAGACACATTATCAGCCCCGCGTTGCAACAAAGGCATAACTTTAACGTTACTCACAAAAAAGCTGAACTCATGAATGCTTGTTGCCACTATGGACTTAAAAAGTTACGTACTGTGAGTTCCTCCCTTCATCCACGGCTCCAACATGTTTCTTCTTCAGGTGCTTCTGAAGCAATGTTGTACTTCCGTGCCATTTTGCAGGAAACGGTCTTCTTTGAAGTCTTTAAAGTAAAGTGTTCCCACACTTTTGACGACTTAGGTCGTACACTTTTCTCCATTGAAAGCAATAACCTCAAGATGTTTTTCTGCTAAACTATCGGGAGTGTTTTCCTGCGCCATTTTTCGAATTTTTCCAGCAAAGGAGACGCCGTCGTCACGTGAGCTGCACGTGACACATCATTGGCTAGCTTACGCCACCTCATGAGACGTAGCCTCACCGCCGCCCTGGCGCTGTTTTGTACTGTTTTTGTACTTATTTTGATTATTGTTTCTCAGCTGTTTGTAAATGTTGCAGTTTATAAATAAAGGTTTATAAAACAAAAAACAACAACAACAAAAAATTAAAAAAAAAAATTACAAAAAAAAAAAAAAGCCTCCGCGCATGCGCATAGCATAGTTCCAACGAATCGATGACTAAATTAATCGCCAACTATTTTGGTAATCGATTTTAATCGATTCAATCGATTAGTTGTTGCAGCCCTAATATATATATTTTTTTCCACTAAAGAAGGGTTCGGTGAATGCGCATATGAAACTGGTGGGGTTCGGTACCTCCAACAAGGTTAAGAACCACTGCTTTAGCATATCAGTATGTGGAATCAAATTATGGAATGGATTAAACCAAAAAAATCAAACAAAGTACTAATATGATCCAGTTTAAGGGGTTGTTCAAACTACAAGTGCTTACTGAGCACAAAGAACAATAATTTTGATTATGGTCATGAATGTATGGAAAATAAGATATTATCCATCTCGTTAAGTGGATCATAACCACTAATGATAAGAAGTGATGTATCTAGAACATATTGAGATAAATTGTGGACAAATCGAGAACAGGAAGTATGCGTTGGTCATTGCTATGAAGTTAAAAAAAGCCGTAGGATTAGATAAGTGTTGAAAAGAAAATATGTAGTGAAGTGAATTATATTTATATAGCGCTTTTTCTCTAGTGACTCAAAGCGCTTTACACAGTGAAACCCAATATCTAAGTTACATTTAAACCAGTGTGGGTGGCACTGGTTTAAATGTAAAGTGGGTAAAGTGTCTTGCCCAAGGACACAACAGAAGTGACTAGGATGGCAGAAGCAGGGATCGAACCTGGAACCCGATCTACATTTCTGCCAAACCCACACACGTGTATTAGTGTTGTCCCGATACCAATATTTTGGTACCGGAACCAAAAGTATTTTGGTACTTTTCTAAATAAAGGGGACCACAAAAAAATGGCATTATTGGCTTTATTTTAACAAAAAAATCTTAGGGTACATTAAACATATGTTTCTTATTGCAATTTTTTCTTTAAGTAAAATAGTGAACATACAAGACAACTTGTCTTTTAGTAGTAAGTAAACAAACAAAGGCTCCTAATTTAGTCTGCTGACGTATGCAGTAACATAATTTCGCCACACCTAGTGTGTGTGTGACAATCATTGGTACTTTAACTTTAATATTGTGTCATTTTCCATTCTATTATTTTGTCAACATTATTAAGGACAAGTGGTAGAAAATCAACATGTTCTATCTACACTTCTGTTAAAATGTAATAATCACTTATTCTTCTGTTGTTTGATACTTGACATTATTTTTGGATGATACCACAAATGTGGGTATCAATCCGATACCAAGTCGTTACAGGATCATACATTGGTCATATTCAAAGTCCTCATGTGTCCAGGGACATATTTCCTCAGTTTATAAACATAATATACATTTTAATAAAAGGAAAGTAGATTTTTGTGACGTTAAAAAATATCGACGTAATCATAATAGTATCAACTAGATACGCCATTGTACGTGGTATCATTACAGTGGATGTTAGGTCTATGGCGTTTGTTTGTATTGTAGCGTCCCGGGAGAGTTGGTGCTGCAGGGAATTCTGGGAATTTGTTCTGTAGTGTTTATGTTGTGTTGCGGTGCAAATTTTCTTCCAAAATGTGTTTTTCATTGTTGTTTAGTGTGGTTTCACTATATGGCACATGTTTATGACAGTGTTGCCATTGTTCATACTGCCACCCTTAGAATAGAATAGAATAGAAAGTACTTTTTTGTTCCCTGGGGGAAATTCAGCACCACAGTTCGCTCACAATAGACAATAATAATAATAAATAATATAAATAATATGTGAATGTGAGTAATATGTGAGTGTGAATGTTGTCTGTCTATCTGTGTTGGCCCTGCGATGAGGTGGCGACTTGTCCAGGGTGTACCCCGCCTTCCGCCCGATTGTAGCTGAGATAAGCTCCAGCGCCCCCCGCGACCCCGAAGGGAATAAGCGGTAGAAAATGGATGGATGGATAATATATATAATATATTATATATATAATATATAATATATGAATAATATAAATATATTCTACATTTAAGTGCAGTCAAGAAGGAACATATGCATTATACCAGTGGTTCTCAAAAGGGGGTACGCGTACCCCTGGGGGTACTTGAAGGTATGCCAAGGGGTACGTGAGATTTTTTTTAAATATTCTAAAAATAGCAACAATTACAAAATCCTTTATAAATATATTTATTGAATAATACTTCAACAAAATATGAATGTAAGTTCATAAACTCAGTGAAGCACAAGCTCAGGTTTCTCTCTGTCAAAAAGAACTGTGAAAAGAAATGCAACAATGCAATATTCAGTGTTGACAGCTAGATTTTTTGTGGACATGTTCCATAAATATTGATATTAAAGGTTTTTTTTTTGTGAAGAAATGTTTAGAATTAAGTTCATGAATCCAGATGGATCTCTATTACAATCCCCAAAGAGGGCACTTTAAGTTGATGATTACTTCCATGTGTAGAAATCTTTATTTATAATTGAATCACTTGTTTATTTTTCAACAAGTTTTTAGTTATTTTTATATCTTTTTTTCCAAATAGTTCACGAAAGACCACAACAAATGTTGCACTGTTATACAATTTAATAAATCAGAAACTGATGACATAGTGCTGTATTTTACTTCTTAATCTCTTTTTTTTCAACCAAAAATGCTTTGCTCTGATTAGGGGGTACTTGAATTAAAAAAATGTTCACAGGGGGTACATCACTGAAAAAAGGTTGAGAACCACTGCATTATACAGTCTGATGGCTGTCGGTATGAAGTGTGACATGTATGGCTGTTGACTAAGTGTGCCCTTCATTCGCTCGTGTGCAGTGTGTTCAAAGTAAAGATGACCGTGTCATTAGTTCATTATTGGGTATAATGAAATATTGGTTAGGCTTTGTTATTTATGGACTATATGATTTGTGACTTTTTTTTTTTAAAAAACTCGCCACAAAATGAACAACAAGGTTGATTTGTCAACAATTATTTTAAAAGATTGACACTTGCCACCAAACCCACGTGGGTGCTCAGCATTGTCCGTGGGTGCTCGGGCCTCGAAGCACCCACGGGATCGGCGCTTATGGTCACGTTGAAAAGGTTTGAAGAGACTTTGTATTTTTGGGTCAGATTCCAACCTCATTGGTTCCTACTGTACTTTGTGAACACGAATAAAGTCACTTTTTTCTGGCCAAACTCACCTCCGCTTGATAGCAGTCAGCTGATTATAATAATTAGCTGATGTCAGTCATCGGCCGCGGACTATAAAAAGTACTAAGCTTTTTCCCCCTGCTTTATAATGCAGACAATTAAATTGCACTTGCCATGTTTTTTTTTGGTACAACCTCTAGGGTTCGCAGCGCGGCATAAAAACAACTTAACTCTGACACCGATCGACAATGGTGTGTTCTAATGTGGTTTGTCAGCCGCACACAAACTGACTTCCTCTCGTCGCTGGGAGTGGAGTTACCAAGCATGCCCCCAAAGAAGACATATTTTCTTCTTTGCCGGCTGCTGGAGTCTGACTGTCTGCTCCTTAAATAGAACTGACCTCAGCTGCAACTCCACGACTGTCTTTACTGGGACACGTAGTACTTGTAGTAATACTAGTAGTAGTGTGTGAGAGGGGAAATAGAGGAAGTGGATGCCTCAAAGTGTGTGTATGGTTTATATACATGAATATTGTTTACAACTACCTTTATTACATCATGATGCACATACTTATTAAAGGCCTACTGAAATGAATTGTTTTTATTTAAACGGGGATAGCAGATCTATTCTATGTGTCATACTTGATCATTTCGCGATATTGCCATATTTTTGCTGAAAGGATTTAGTATAGAACAACGACGATAAAGATTGCAACTTTTGGTATCTGATAAAAAAAAGGCTTGCCCCTACCGGAAGTAGCGTGACGTAGTCAGTTGAACATATACGCAAAGTTCCCTATTGTTTACAATGATGGCCGCATGAAGTGAGAGAGATTCGGACCGAGAAAGCGACAATTTCCCCATTAATTTGAGCGAGGATGAAAGATTTGTGGATGAGTAAAGTGCAAGTGAAGGACTAGTGGGGAGTTGAAGCTATTCAGATAGGGAAGATGCTGTGAGAGCCGGGGGTGACCTGATATTCAGCTGGGAATGACTACAACAGTAAATAAACACAAGACATATATATACTCTATTAGCCACAACACAACCAGGCTTATATTTAATATGCCACAAATTAATCCTGCATAAAAACACCTGCGTGTTTGTTATGCTCGCTCCTAGCTCCTCTGCTAGCTCCTAGCTCCATAGAACACGCCAATACAATTCAAACACCTGATCAACACACACAATCACTCAGCCCAAAAGACCGTTTACCTAACCCAAGGTTCATAAAGCTTATATATTTTTAAAAAGTTACGTACGTGACGCGCACATACGGTCAAGTTATCGAATGTTTAGCAGCCAAGGCTGCATACTCACGGTACCTGATATTCAGCTGGGAATGACTACAACAGTAAATAAACACAAGATATATATATACTCTATTAGCCACAACACAACCAGGCTTATATTTAATATGCCACAAATTAATCCTGCATAATAACACCTGCGTGTTTGTTATGCTAGCTCCTAGCTCCTCTGCTAGCTCCTAGCTCCATAGAACACGCCAATACAATTCAAACACCTGATCAACACACACAATCACTCAGCCCAAAAGACCGTTCACCTAACCCAAGGTTCATAAAGCTTATATATTTTTAAAAAGTTACGTACGTGACGCGCACGTAGGTACGGTACGTGTTATGCTAGCTCCTAGCTCCTCTGCTAGCTCCTAGCTCCATAGAACACGCCAATACAATTCAAACACCTGATCAACACACACAATCACTCAGCCCAAAAGACCGTTCACCTAACCCAAGGTTCATAAAGCTTATATATTTAAAAAAAGTTACGTACATACGCAAAAAAAAGCCAAAGCTGCATACTCACAGTAGCACGTCTGCGTCTTTGTCATCCAAATCAAAGTAATCCTGGTAAGAGTCTGTGTTGTCCCAGTTCTCTACAGGCGTCTGTGTATCCAAGTCAAATGTCCTCCTGGTTAGAGTCTCTGTTATCCGAGTTCTTCCATCTTGACTGCATCTTTCGGGAATGTAAACAAAGAAGCGCCGGCTGTGTACTGTTGTGGCTGACTACGTTCGAAAAATACGTCCATTTCGCACCGGCAACTTTCTTCTTTGCTTGCTCAGCTTCCTTCTTCATAATGCAATGAACATGATTGAAACAGATTCACGAACACAGATGTCCAGAATACTGTGGAATTATGAAATGAAAACAGAGCTTTTTCGTATTGGCTTCAATGTGGAAGGCATACCCGTGTTCGCCGGTCTACGTCACGCGCATACGTCATCCTTAGAGGCGTTTCGAACCGGAAGTTTAGCGGCAAATTTAAAATGTCACTTTATAAGTTAACCCGGCCGTATTGGCATGTGTTATAATGTTAAGATTTCATCATTGATATATAAACTATCAGACTGCGTGGTCGGTAGTAGTGGGTTTCAGTAGGCCTTTAATGTATCCATACGCAGACATCACGTATCCACCTCATTCTTCATTTTTGGGCTATTGTAGTGTTGTAACGATACCAATATTTTGGTACTGGTACTAAAATTATTTTGATACTTTTCGGTACTTTTCTAAATAAAGGGGACCACAAAAAATGGCATTATTGGCTTTATTTTAACAACAAATCTTAGCGTACATTAAACATAGGTTTCTTATTGCAGTTAAGTCCTTAAATAAAATAGTGAACATACAAGACAACTTGTCTTTTATTAGTTAATAAACAAACAAAGGCTCCTAATTAGTGTGCTGACATATGCAGTAATATATTGTGTCATTTATCATTCTAGTATTTTGTCAACATTATTAAGGACAAGTGGTAGGAAATGTAACAATCACTTATTCTTCTGTTGTTTGGATGCTTTACATTAGTTTTGGATGATACCACAAATGTGGGTATCAATTCGATACCAAGTAGTTACAGGATCATACATTGGTCATATCCAAAGTCCTCATGTGTCCAGGGACATATTTCCTGAGTTTATAAAAATAATATACATTTTTTTAAAAAGAAAGAAGATGTTGTGATGCCAAAAAATATTGACGTAAACATAGTAGTATTGACTAGATACGTGCCTGTACTTGGTATCATTACGGTGGATGTTAGTAACAGTAAACAAATTCCAAATGAGCTAATATTTGCTAAAAATAACAAAGCTTTCCAGTTTGAACGTTAAGTATCTTGTCTTCGCAGTCTCTTCAATTGAATATAGGTTGAAAAGGATTTGCAAATCATTGTATTTTATTTTTATTTACGATTTACACAACGTGCCAACTTCACTGGTTTTGAGTTTTGTACTATACCGGATTTCCTTCCTCTATGATTATCACAAAATTTTTGTATAGTTATATTATTAAAAAAAACAAACTACCATTTTCAGCAATTAGACAAAAACGGTAATGCTAACATTTGTTTTTTTAGCATCATAATCCAACAAATAAACACAGTTTTTCCGTTTTTCATTGAAAGTGGCTGTAACCAGTAAAAACTTACTGTTGTTTTTATCTTGTTAATCAGAATTTGAGTTAAATAAACTTGTATTCTATCATACCTGATTGTCTTCCACTTTACTGATGATCACATATTACTATTATTATTATTAAGTATCACATTGTTGAGTCAAATTCCCCCCACTAATAACATTTTTAGTAATTAGAAAAAAACGGCAATGCATTTCCAAAGTTTGTGTGTTTTTGTTTTTTAGCTCCGAGAAACCTTGTGTAATTGAAAAGCGAAAACGACACCGTCCAGTTTAAAGTTATGTTGATTTGATGTTGTTATTCATAAAAGATTTCCATCGTCCCATTTACTCTCTGTAAAGCACCAGTTCCATTGGCAGCAAAACAGGCCCAGAGCATAATACTACCACCACCATGCTTGACGGTAGGCATGGTGATCCTGGGATTAGTTTTAGTTTAGTTTATTATTCCTTCGGTCAGTGGTCAACCAAATAAACAAACAGTTTCACATAAACAAACAGTTGTACATTCATAAATTGAAAATGTTGCAGACCGAAAGGGTTTAGGCTGAAGTTGAACTCTTATTGCGCCTAACCCTATAAACAATGTCAAATACAAGAGGAGCTTCCTAAAAATATGACATTTCCTTTGCACAACATATTATAAATACACCTTGTACACGACATAAACACTGTTCAATTATATACACAGTAAAGACATGTGAAATATCTTTGTACACGTGTTAGTTAAACCTTTGTACCAATTATATACTATATACAAACAATTATACTTCCATTATTATTTATATCCCACATTTAGTTTGTAATTAACATCGATCATAGTGTTAACTACTGTGTTGATTCAAGAGTGATATATTTTTCCAAGACATTGATTAAATTAAAGGATATTGTGGCCTAACAACTCAATTTTTGTTTCATCTGACATCACATGGACAAAGATAAGACCTTCTGGAGGAAAGTTCTGTGAGTGGTTAGAGTGTCCGCCCTGAGATCGGTAGGTTGTGAGTTCAAACCCCGGCCGAGTCATACCAAAGACTACAAAAATGGGACCCATTACCTCCCTGCTTGGCACTCAGCATCAAGGGTTGGAATTGGGGGTTAAATCACCAAAAATGATTCCCGGGCGCGGCCACTGCTGCCGCTCACTGCTCCCCTCACCTCCCAGGGGGTGAACAAGGGTGATGGGTCAAATGCAGAGAATAATTTTGCCACACCTAGTGTGTGTGTGTGACAATCATTGGTACTTTAACTTTTAACTTAATGTTTGGAGGAGAAAAGGTGAGGCCTTTAATCCCAGGAACAATATTATATTGACACTACTAATCACTAGAGCAGGGGTCACCAACCTTTTTGAAACCAAGAGCTACTTCTTGGGTACTGATTAATGCGAAGGGCTACCAGTTTGATAAACACTTAAATAAATTGCCAGAAATAGCCAATTTGCTCAATTTACCTTTAACTCTATGTTATTATTAATAATTAATGATATTTACACTTAATTGAACGGTTTAAAAGAGGAAAAACAAGAAAAAAATTACAATTAAATTTTGAAACATAGTTTATTTTCAATTTCGACTCTTTAAAATTCAAAATTCAACCGAAAAAAAGAAGAGAAAAACTAGCTAATTCGAATCTTTTTGAAAAAATTTAAAAAATGATTTATGGAACATCATTAGTAAATTTTCCTGATTAAGATTAATTTTAGAATTTTGATGACATTTTTTAAATAGGTTCAAATCCAATCTGCACTTTGTTAGAATATATAACAAATTGGACCAAGCTATATTTTTAACAAAGACAAATCATTATTTCTTCTAGATTTTCCAGAACAAAAATTCTAAAAGAAATTCAAAAGACTTTGAAATAAGATTTAAATTTGATTCTACAGATTTTCTAGATGTTCCAGAATATTTTTTTTGAATTTTAATCAAAATAAGTTTGAAGAAATATTTCACAAATATTCTTCGTCGAAAAAACAGAAGCTAAAATGAAGAATTAAATTAAAATGTATTTATTATTCTTTACAATAAAAAAAAAAAAATTTACTTGAACATTGATTTAAATTGTCAGGAAAGAAGAGGAAGGAATTTAAAAGGTAAAAAGGTATATGTGTTTAAAAATCCTAAAATCATTTTAAGCTTGTATTTTTTTGCTAAAATTGTCTTTCTGAAAGTTATATGAAGGAAAGTAAAAAAAATAATGAATTTATTTAAACAAGTGAAGACCAAGTCTTTAAAATATTTTCTTGGATTTTCAAATTCTATTTGAGTTTTGTCTCTCTTAGAATTAAAAATGTCGGGCAAAGCGAGACCAGCTTCCTGGTAAATAGATACAATTTAAAAAATAGAACCAGCTCACTGGTAAGTGCTGCTATTTGAGCTATTTTTAGAACAGGCCAGCGGGCTACTCATCTGGTCCTTACGGGCTACCTGGTGCCCGCGGGCACCGCGTTGGTGACCCCTGCACTAGAGATGTCCGATAATGGCTTTTTTGCCGATATCCGATATTCCGATATCAGCATATCAACCGATACTGATAAATACAGTCGTGGAATTAACACATTATTATGCCTAATTTTGTTGTGATGCCCCGCTGGATGCATTAAACAATGTAACAAGGTTTTCCAAAATAAATCAACTCAAGTTATGGATAAAAAAAAATGCCAACATGGCACTGCCATATTTATTATTGAAGTCACAAAGTGCATTATTTTTTTTAAACATGCCTCAAAACAGCAGCTTGGAATTTGGGACGTGCTCTCCCTGAGAGAGCATGAGGAGGTTGAGGTGGGCGGAGTTGGGGGGGGGGGGGCGGGGTTTTTGGGGTAGGGGGTAGCGGGGGGTGTATATGGTAGCGTCCCGGAAGAGTTAGTGCTGCAAGGGGTTCTGGGTATTTGTTCTGTTGTGTTTATGTTGTGTTACGGTGCGGATGTTCTCCCGAAATGTGTTTGTCATTCTTCTTTGGTGTGGGTTCACAGTGTGGCGCATATTTGTAACAGTGTTAAAGTTGTTCATACGGTCACCCTCAGTGTGACCTGTATGGCTGTTGACAAAGCATGCCTTGCATTCACTTGTGTGTGTGAAGAGCCGTAGATATTGTGTGATTGGGCCGGCACGCAAAGGCAGTGTTGTTGTCTGGGTGGAAATCGGGAGTAATTCGGGAGTCTCCCGGGAAAATCGGGAGGGTTTGGCAAGTATGACTGGGAGACGCAACTGCTCTGTACTTCTCCCTAGGTCCGTGTACCACTCCGTACAGCGGCGTTTTAAAAAGTCATAAATTACCGATACCGATAATTTCCGATATTACAATTTTTAAAACATTTATCGCCCGATAATATCGGCAGTCCAATATTATCGGACATCTCTACTAATCACATTACTTACCATCGCCAACTACTGGCCTGGCGTGCACATTACATTTTTTTAAATAATATTTGTATTTGTTCTTGTGTGGCCTCATGATTTGTTCCTCTTGCAGTCGTCCCGACGGGAACCTTTCATCTCCTACCTTAACTCTGTAGGACGAACGCAAAAATACACGTTCAGGAAACAGCGTTAATGAGGTTTAATGCGGCTGTGTTATCCGCCCACTCAGCAATAAAGCACAGAAGAGAAGAGGTGACTTTAAAAGCAGCACTTGAAGGTGTCAGCATTTAACTTTACAGGATAAAACAGCTTTGTTATCGCTTTACGGCCGCACAAGCAAAAGGTTTATTCCCGTCGCCGCCACCGGGTTCCATCACGTCGCACACTTCCCCCCCCCTCGTGCTTGGCATCGCCGAGCCCGGAAAAAGGTGACAGCTGCAGCCGTGAGGAGACCACAGAGGCGGCCGTGGCCTCCTGTGGCTCCAGGCCTCCATAATGAGCACATATCCACCTGCTACCTCCTCCAGGAGTAGAAACTTCACCAAGGCCCGCAGAGCTTTGCCTCATCAAAGCCTCATTCCAGATACCTTTTCACATTTTCACTCCTCACATTTATACAAATTAAAAAAAAAAAGAGCCCTTCAGGTAGTCAAGTGATAAGCTTTAAACGTTGCTGTGCTATTTCATTAAATTCCATTTTAATACGGCTCCGGTTATTTAAAAGGAAAGGGACTTTTGCTAAATGTGCTTTTTCATGGTCTTATGTTAGGAGTAGCAACATTTGGAGCATTAAGATTGAACTGTCAGGAGACAAAACATTTAAGAGTTAAAGGGAAATTAAGAGAATAAAATATAAAACTTTAAAAAAAAAAGTCCCAAATTGTATAAAACAAAAATGAAAAAAATCTGAATTTTACGAGAAAAAGTCAGTAAAAATTTGGCAAGCATTCAATTCAATTGGAAAAGGGTGTAATATTATGAGAAAAAGTTGTAATTTTATGAGACAAAAGTTGGAGTTCTATGAGCATAAAACTGTAGTTTTAAAAGACAAAAACACTGTGCCTTACGTTGCGTTTTGTTAGTGTTCTCCTGTGTTTTTGTGTTAGTTCCTGTCCTGTGCTTTTATTTTGGCGGCTCTTCCGGTTTTGTTGGTGTTTTCCACTGGCTGCTTCACTTCTTTCCCAGAGCCTTTCCCCTCACCTGTTTTCTGTTTGCAATCAGGACTATTTAAATTGATCCTTTCCCTTACCTTCGTTGTCGGGACATTGATGATGTTGTTATCGTTTCACTGGACTACAGAGGAGCCTATTGATGCTAAGCCTAATACGCACTACTTTGTGGACGCCGTCTGCTCCACATTTCACGTGAGTGTTTTGCTGCGTTTCAGCAGTTTTGTTTTGTTTTGTTTTCTTCATAGTCTGTCAAGACTATTTAAGTTGATCCTTTTCCTTACTTTTGTTGTCGGGACATTGATGATGTTGTTATCGTTTCACCGGACTACAGAGGAGCCTATTGATGCTAAGCCTAATACGCACTACTTTGTGGACGCTGTCTGCTCCACGTTTCATGTGAGTGTTTTGCTGCATTTCAGCAGTTTTGTTTTGTTTTCTTCATAGTCTGTCAAGACTATTTAAGTTGATCCTTTTCCTTACCTTCGTTGTCGGGACATTGATGGTGTTGTTATCGTTTCACTGGACTACAGAGGAGCCTATTGATGCTAAGCCTAATACGCACTACTTTGTGGACGCCGTCTGCTCCACATTTTACGTGAGTGTTTTGCTGGGTTTCAGCAGTTTTGTTTTGTTTTGTTTTCTTCATAGTCTGTCAAGAGTATTTAAGTTGATCCTTTTCATTACTTTCATTGTCGGGACACTGAAAACATGTAATTTGCTATAGATAATATCTTAGAATGTATAACCATTGAAATATGTCAGGAAAAAAGCAAAAACATAAATGTAACTTACTTCACCAATTATTATTTATTTATTTATTTTTAATTTGTGATTCCTTATGGAGTATATTGTGAATAAATTGAGAACAGGAAGTGAACAAAAGTTTTAGCAACTGCTATGTAAAAGAAAAGGGGTAGGATTAAATAAGCTCTGCTTCTTCCTACTCCTTTTCGAACATGTTGAAAAGAGAAACTGGAAATTGTGATGTATCATGTTGTATGCTTGCATGTTCGAAATAAATTCAAACTCAAACTCAAACTCAACTGATGATGTTGTTATCGTTTCACTGGACTACAGAGGAGCCTATTGATGCTAAGCCTAAAACGCACTACTTTGTGGACGCCGTCTGCTCCACATTTTACGTGAGTGTTTTGCTGGGTTTTAGCAGTTTTGTTTTGTTTTGTTTTCTTCATAATCTGTCCGGGCGTAGCACTTCTCATTGCTCTCGCTTTTTGTTGGTTTACCAATAAATACCTTTTTTACCTCACGCTCCTACCTCGTTCATCTGCATCCTGAAAATCAAGGCAACTTCCTGCTTCTTCAACGACGCATCGCTTATCAAAGCTTGACAAACACGTCACATTACGAGAATTAAGTCGCAATACTACGGTGAAAAAGTAAATTTTTTACGGGAATATAACTGAAAGACTGCGTAAAATTAAATTATGACGATAAAGTTGTAATTAGGGATGGGTGCCAAATCTGGTACGACCAACTCCCGCAGGTCCTACCAAGCACCGATTCACGTAAACCCCAACAGAGCCATGTTACGGTACATCTTACAACCGGTTGCCGACTCAGCCGGCTTTTCACACTTCGGTACTTGGCGGTCACTCCAGCAGCACTGAGAGTGGACTCAGCCAAACTACCTCAAAGTAATGCTGCAATTGTCAATGCCAACAAAGAAAATTTGAGTTAAGTAAGGCTCCACTTTTCCAAAAATATTAGCTTGATTCTAATATACATTGGCTTTGCTATTGACATGCTACTGATTAGCATTAGCAATTTTACATGGCGATTTCAGCACCTCCAAATTTGTTAATGTTACAACTAAGATGCTTGTTAAAATCAAACAGCTGGTGCGTGATAAGTATTTACACGTTTTAGGGCGCTACAAAATACAAACTAACACCTTTAACTACATACTACTGCCATCTAATGTCTTGGACTTGCAACTGTAATTGCAACTTAGTGTCATACTTGCAAATGAGACTCAGAAATGTGCCAATGAAACATGAAATAACAACTGGACAGCAGTTATCATAATCATCACCTTTTGAAAGGTTGCAATAAAAAAATAAATTGTATTATTAAAAACAATTAATATTTTTTAACACACACAAAAGTGCCAAGAACTTGTACCATTGAGTACCGGGAATTGGTGTTGCGTTCGGGTGACGCTGTAGTGAGGACCGTGTTCCCTAGGATACAGCGTGCAGTTAATAATCTTTTAATCCACAAAGAAAAGGCAAAAGTACAAAAACGAAGTGCAGCTGGGAGCGCACTGAAGAATCATAGCCGAGCATGAAAAAAAGGGACTTAACAAGGGTTTTGATTGATTGATTGAAACTTTTATTAGTAGATTGCACAGTACAGTATATATTCCGTACAATTGACCACCAAATGGTAACACCCGAATAACTTTTTCAACTTGTTTAAGTCGAGGTCCACGTTAATCAATTCATGGTTAGTAGGTAGTAGTTTAGCGGACTACGAACGTAACTTGTCGTAAAAAAAAACGAACCGTGCCGAGTGCATGTTAACATGGGCTTAAAAAACGACACAATTAGGGCGGCAGCAGGTGGAGCCACTAATCATGAAACAAAACCAGGTGTGAAAAATGCCCAATGCACCTAGCAACAGGCACCGTAACTAAGGGCAACATAAGCCATAAACAGACATGAACTGTAGTGACAGATCATGACAATTGGTATTGTATCGGTTCCAATGTGCACGGTACACATCCCTATTTGTGATATATATATATATATACACACTACCGTTCAAAAGTTTGGGGTCACCCAAACAATTTTGTGGAATAGCCTTCATTTCTAAGAACAAGAATAGACTGTCGAGTTTCAAATGAAAGTTCTCTTTTTCTGGCCATTTTGAGCGTTTAATTGACCCCACAAATGTGATGCTCCAGAAACTCAATCTGCTCAAAGGAAGGTCAGTTTTGTAGCTTCTGTAACGAGCTAAACTGTTTTCAGATGTGTGAACATGATTGCACAAGGGTTTTCTAATCATCAATTAGCCTTCTGAGCCAATGAGCAAACACATTGTACCATTAGAACACTGGAGTGATAGTTGCTGGAAATGGGCCTCTATACACCTATGTAGATATTGCACCAAAAACCAGACATTTGCAGCTAGAATAGTCATTTACCACATTAGCAATGTAGAGAGTGTATTTCTTTAAAGTTAAGACTAGTTTAAAGTTATCTTCATTGAAAATAAGGACATTGCAATGTGACCCCAAGCTTTTGAACAGTAGTGTATATATACAGTATTTGTATTTTTTTCTCTCTCCGGATTGTAACCTTTTTCTCCTGATATTGCTTTGTCCCCAAAAAAGTGATGATTTTTGTTGTTGTTGTTGTTGTAATTTTTCCCTTTTATTTCCCATGGCTAACATGAGAGAAGTAGTTTGGTGATGGAGCGATGGTCACTGGATGTCAAGTCAGTGGTTGCTCTATGAAGTAGAAAGGGGGACAGATATTTTTAAATTGCTGCTGGAGGGTCAAGATTACTGTGACAGCATCCCCCGCGCCCCCTTCCCTCCAAACCAACCCTCTTTTTTCCTCCAGAGACACTAAAAACAGGCTGGTCGTTGCCTTACAATATGGCCGCGTCAAGGTTACTGTAACATTGCGCTGGATGTGCACAAAATCCATTCATGCATTCACACTCCGCTGGCTTCGGCTTTTTTCCATATTAATGAATGAATGAGTATTGCGCAAAAGGTGCATTGACAGAAGTAATGAGAACACGGCTGTAGAGGGAATGTCTGCAGGAATTTGCCCAAAGCCCTCATCGGTTATTTTTACTTTCTTGTCATGAGGACAGAATGTTTCTGTCCAAAGCCTACAAACCACAAATGACAGTTGTGAAGCTTTGCTGCTAAAAGTAACCCTGATTAGGATGGGAAATGTCCCAAAAAAAGAGGAATTTTGTAGGGAAATATATTTTGCATGAGCAGGATTGTCAGAACCCTCAGGGGTGAGGTGGATGTGGGGTGGATGATGAAATTCTTCAGTGGGACTAGACCAGGGGTGGCCAACCCAAAATGTTGAAAGAGCCATATTGGACCAAAAATACAAAAAACAAATCTGTCTGGAGCCGCAAAAAATGAAAAGCCGTATATAAGTCTTATAATAAAGGCAACACATGATATAAGTGTCTATATTAGCTATAATAGCCTACTATCAAAATGACTGTGTGTTGCAGGCTGAAGCAAATCTTCGTTGACAGAAATGTTGAAATTTGATATTCAATCTACACATTTCTACAACATTAGACACCATTAGTAAATCAGAGACTACTCAGACGGTGAGATAACTGCTGGAAATTACTGGCTTTTAATGGCCAAAGGTATAGATGTGTGTGTCCAAGTTAAAGGAAACGGCAGGTGTCTTCTTTGAATAGATTTATTACAATCTTTGGCAAGCTAGGTAACGTTTGCTGTGGTCTGGAACAACATGTCACACAAACAACTATCAGAAATGCAGCCAATATTACATACGGAAAATTTGTCATTAGACATGCAAAACTAAATTATACCGTATTTCCTTGAGTTAGCGCCTGGGCGGTAATTAATTTAAAGCCTCTTCTCACTCCGGCGCTTACCAAAGGCATGCGGTAAATTTAGGCCTGCGCTTATAAATTTGAGTGTGATGTAAGGTTACCATCATGAAAAGCACATTTAATTAAAAAAAACCTTATTATGGTCTTACCTTTACTTATAAATGAAGTCCATGCGCAGCTCCTTCTGAACAAAAGCATCGATAACTTGTTTATAGAAGTCTTCCTTATCTTTCTTCAGTTTTAAAAGTCTCAGTCTCGATGGAGATCTTCCTTTATTACATCCTGCTTCGATTGAAAGTCCAGTTTAGAAAACTGTTTTATTTTAGATATGTAATCCTCCATGTTAAAAGTGCAAGCGAGAAGAAAAAATAATGCTGTTAACTGTTGCTGCTTGTTGTCACTTCTTCTGCAGCCGAGTAGTCGCAAGAAGGATCACTAGTGCCCTCTACCACCAGGAGGCGGAAGTCATTTAATGACTCATATTTGACACACGCAGCTACGGTATATTAATAAAACATAGCTGCTTACTGTTCCTTTTAGCATATTCAATAGCTTGGACCTTAAATCCTACTGAATAGCTCTTTATCTTCTTCCCTTTATGCGATTTTAAATTATTGAAATCAGCCTCCTCCATTTTGAAAATGATGACAGGTGAAGTGTCACTCGTGACGTGACGAGTTTGACCCGGCGGAAATTCTAGGTATATGCTAATTATTTTGCGAAACGAGTTTGACCCGGCGGTAATTCTAGACATGCGCTAATAAAAATAATATTTTGCGAAATGAGTTTGACTCGGCGGTAATTCTAACCCGGCGGTAATGCTAAGCATGCGCTAATTATTTTGCGAAACGAGTTTGACCCGGCGGTAATTCTAGGCAGGCGCATACTATATACCCGGCGGCAATTCAAGGAAAATACGGTATACAAAGAGGATAAAAGTAAAGGATATTAAATGAGCTCGAATATAGCTACAAATGAGGCATAATGATGCAATATATACATACAGCTAGCCTAAACAGCATGTTAGCATTGATTAGCTTGCATTCATGCACTGACCAAATATGCCTGATTAGCACTCCAACAAGTCAATAACGTCAACAAAGCTCCCCTTTGTGTATTCACGCACAGCATAAAATGTTTGGTGGACAAAATGAGACAGAGGAGTGGAAGATGTTGCATGTAAACAAACTGTTGCGTCACAGTCCACACTATGGTGAGTTCAAGAACCGCCGGAATTAGTAGGACAAAACGACGTTCGCCAAATCCTCTCATCAGTGAAGCATACACACAAACATATTAAACAGTGGGCTTTCTAACAATTGGGAAGGTTTGTGTCATGTTTGTCCTAAAAAAAAAACATACCAAAACAAAACAAAAAGATTTTCCCCCCCATCTTTTTCCATTTTCAATCCTTTTTAAAAAAAAGCCACTAGACGGACTAGATGGTCCAACGTGTAATCAGTGTGTGTGTGTGTGTGTGTGTGTGTGCGTGTGTGTGAGAATTACATTTTATATATTTGAATCCGAAGAGAATTGTGGGCGGAACACCTCATTTGTCAGTCAGGATATCAGCCGGTACAAATTGGGCCTTGGAGCCGGAGAAGGCGGGGTTGATATGCTAAGGTAGAAAACCTCATTTGAAAAATTCTCGTCCACTCTGCCTTTAAAAAAAAAAAAAAAAAAAAAAAAAAAAAAAAAAAAAGCAGCTTTCCCCCCCAAGTCCTTGTTGTGTGTGACCAAGAGATGTGCCAGTTATGGAGTTAGTATCAGTTGCTGTCCAACAAGAAATGCATACGCCACACTGTCGACCATACCAACTTTATTTATAAAGCCCTTTAAAAACAACCACAGTTGAAGAACAAAGGGCTGTACACCACAAAGAAATACAGGCAAAGGACAGGCTAAAAAATAACATTTAAAACAGAGGTAAAATACACATTGAAAAAGCAAATACAAATTATCTTAAGAACAATTTGTTAGATAAAAAGCAGTTAAAAACAGTTAAAAAAGTTAACAGTTTAAAGTATCATGCTTCAAAAAGTTATTTTTTCATATAGGAGATATGTTAATACTTATAAGAAATGAAAAAAGGAATGCCAGCAGACACCAAAACGCATCAATTGAATTTGTTTTAATCAGCCCTTAGTACCCAGCATGCAGCGATTAAAATGATAAAACAATCTTGCTGAATTTTTTCTCACAGTCCAAATTTGTTGACACACACATGTAGGAGGTAGGATTTTGTCTCTGGATCACTGGACACTAGGGGAACATATAAGGGTTAGTGTTAGGGTTACTAATAAGCATTAATTCTGAGGTTATTGAGGGAAGACTCTTAGTTAATGGCTTACTGGTTGTATAATAAGGCCATGCAGAATAAGGCATTAATAAGTACTTAATAATGACTAATTAAGAGCCAATATGTTACTAATTGGCATGTTAATAAGCAACTAATTAATGGTGAATATGTGTACTAAAGTGTTAACATACTTTTTACTTGTGGTGTGGAATGTCGTAAAAAGTTTGATCAAGTAAAATTAGTTAAACAGAAAACAAAGGTAGGAATAAAAACCACTAACCTATGTATTATTAACGATCTGGAATGGACTTATGGTTTCTTTAAGTTAAAGTGGAAGTGTAATTGCTGACACAATTGGTTGAGGATTTTATTTCCAATTTTTGAATGTGGTACATAATTAACATTTCATTGATATAATTTAAGCATTTAAATTACAAGTCTTTCAAATTGAACGCAGGGCTGCAACAATTAATAAATTAATTTGATTCTGACAAAAGCTCAGATTTATATGCTATTTCTTTTGATTATTAATTTAATGAGTGTAACTAATAAATATTATGACATCTGGACCACATTGAGTTCTTGGAACTTTAAATATGTGGACATGGCTGATGCAATGGAGTAAACATCAGAGCGGTGGTGCGTGGGTGCTGGAGGTGGGACTCTTTGGGCACCTCACAAGTCAATCAGATTTCGATTTTTGGGGGTGACGATGCGATTCAAAATCGATTCTCGATTCAAACCGATTTTTGAAATGTTTTATTTGGTATAGTAATTATAAGAAAACCTTTTGAAAGCAGGTATGACAGGAGGCATGTAGATGGCCTAAAACATATATTTTTTACATAAATTATTTGAAAAAAATATACATATGTATAAAATAAACAATTTATAAAATGCATAAATGTTTATAAAATATATGACAAATGTTATATATATTTGTATTTTTTAAATTTGTATTTATTTATATATATATTTTTTTTTATTTGATTTTTGTTTTGTTTGTTTTAATAATTATCAATCGAGTTAGAATAAATGAAAACGATGAACAGATACTTTTTTTTGAGTATCTTATTATCAATGTCAAAAGCGCAATTTCAAAGTTGATTTTTTTTATTTTTAAAGAATTAAGGAATTTATTTATTTTTTTTAATTTTTTTTTTTTTTTAACTAAAAAGCCGACCCAGGAGTTTCTGAGCTCGGAAGGTATTATCGGAACATTGAATTTAATGAATTTAACAAAACTCTTTTTTTCCCGTTTTTCCCAGCATCCAACAACTACGCGATGGAACTTGTACTAATTACTAATCAATGTCCGAGCTCTCCTTCCTCCGTGTGTGCTGGCATGAATAACATCAAATAGAAAATGTTTTTTTATTTACAGTACACCTGTACTGCTGATAGCTTTATTAAAATTCATTGATTTTGCCCCAAAGGCTGAACAAGGACATGATTATTTTCCACCAACATCTTGTTCTCATCAAATAACGTGTTTAATGGTCCTGGTATACAAACCCCCCAGGTCAGACATGATTTAAGAATCATGAAGCATAATCTGGTCTTATGCATTTTACACTGTTTTTCTTACTGTGATATATTTTGTATCTTATACTTTTCACACACAAAAAAATCCCATCTGCAATTTAATGATGTCATCACTTCTGGTAAAAATGTGATTTTTAGTATTGTGAAAGGAGAATAAAATGAGTGAATATGATAACTTTCTTCTTATTAAAGGACAACAGTTGTATAATAAAAAATATATAACTACTACAACGCAATCATAAAAAGATGGAAGAAGGCCTGGCGATCTAGTGTTAACTATACGTTAACTGTAAACAACAAAAAAAAGGAAAGTGGGCTTTATTGGTAAGAAATTAGTTTTTCCACTGACAGTAATGGATTGTCACGATGACAGTAGAATTTCCACAAAAAAATAATAAATGGCAGCTCAGTAACCAGAATTTTATCGGACAAAATAATGTTGGTATTTACAATAATTTGGTATAAAAAGTAATTTTACTGTAAAATACAGGCGATTGTGATGCTTTTTTTTTTTTTTGGAAATATACAGATTTTTATTAGAATAGAATAGAAGGTACTTTATTGTTCCCTGGGGGAAATACAGCACCACAGTTCGCTCACAATAAACAATAAATACTTAAGTCTTTTTTTACATGTGAATAGTATAAATACAGTCTATTATACAGCATTATTCACATGTGAATAATATAAATACAGTCTATTATACAGCTGGACCCAATATATGTGGCGTACAACATGTGAATAATATAAATACAGTCTATTATACAGCATTATTCACATGTGAATAATACAAATACAGTTTATTATACAGCATTATTCACATGTGAATAATATAAATACAGTCTATTATACAGCATTATTCACATGTGAATAATATAAATGCAGTCTATTATACAGCATTATTCACATGTGAATAATATAAATACAGTCTATTATACAGCATTATTCACATGTGAATAATATAAATACAGTCTATTATACAGCATTATTCACATGTGAATAATATAAATACAGTCTATTATACAGCATTATTCACATGTGAATAATATAAATACAGTCTATTACACAGCATTATTCACATGTGAATAATATAAATACAGTCTATTATACAGCATTATTCACATGTGAATAATATAAATGCAGTCTATTATACAGCATTATTCACATGTGAATAATATAAATACAGTCTATTATACAGCATTATTCACATGTGAATAACATAAATACAGTCTATTACACAGCATTATTCACATGTGAATAATATAAATACAGTCTATTATACAGCATTATTCACATGTGAATAATATAAATATAGTCTATTATACAGCATTATTCACATGTGAATAATATAAATATAGTCTATTATACAGCATTATTCACATGTGAATAATATAGATACAGTCTATTACACAGCATTATTCACATGTGAATAATATAAATACAGTCTATTATACAGCATTATTCACATGTGAATAATATAAATACAGTCTATTATACAGCATTATTCACATGTGAATAATATAAATACAGTCTATTACACAGCATTATTCACATGTGAATAATATAAATACAGTCTATTATACAGCATTATTCACATGTGAATAATATAAATGCAGTCTATTATACAGCATTATTCACATGTGAATAATATAAATACAGTCTATTATACAGCATTATTCACATGTGAATAACATAAATACAGTCTATTACACAGCATTATTCACATGTGAATAATATAAATACAGTCTATTATACAGCATTATTCACATGTGAATAATATAAATATAGTCTATTATACAGCATTATTCACATGTGAATAATATAAATATAGTCTATTATACAGCATTATTCACATGTGAATAATATAGATACAGTCTATTACACAGCATTATTCACATGTGAATAATATAAATACAGTCTATTATACAGCATTATTCACATGTGAATAATATAGATACAGTCTACTATACATTCAAGTACAGTCAAAAAGGAACATATGCATTATACATTATTACAGTGTTTTTTTTTACTTGTGCCTGCCCGCCACAGTTACATTTTTAGATTTGACGTGTTCATCCTCGTTCACAAACACATTATAATGGGACTGTCTGTATACAGTAGCTTGTTGTTACAACGTCGTACAGGAGATGTCATTGTAAATCTCACCTTAAATACACGTACACCAGCTTACTTCACTCTGAAGTCCACGTGACTCCGTGTTCTAATACCTTCCCACTTTAGTCAATGTGTCAACATCCACCTGTCCCGCTGCGTCGCACGTCCACCATGTCCCAGCTCTGAGGCTGCAGAGCTCCCCGAAGCAAATACGCAATGCTTCTATTTTAAGACGTCGGAGCAAAGCTGCAGCAATTTGTCACAGTTAAGGGTAGAGCGGGAAAGGAAGTACAACACATAAATAAAATCTAGTTTCAGAATAAAACGCTACATGTTTAATCATCGGTTAAGTACATAGCGCACCGATATATAAGCCGCACCCACTAAATTTTAGAAGAAATTTTTTTTTTTTCCATATTAGCCCTACAAGACAATAAGCCACAGATACGTTGTGAAATGAGTTATTTACACATAAATATTTTGTAAATGTTTATTTACATAACTTAATTGTTTCCAAACAGTGTCTGTAACTCTGCAGTAAAACGGCTGATCAAACAAAACAGAAGTCACCGTCATGCACCCACTAGCTGCGGAAGCTGCCTCTCCAATCAGCTAAACAGACTCAATAACTCCATGGTGACATTTTGGTGCGTTTACGAAACTGAAACGATACAAAAAGCCATTGTAAGTTAATAATACTCACGGAGACTCAGAACTGTGTTAGCCTGTTAGCTTTAGCTAACGACGCATTATACAATCTATTCCATAACCCAAATTTCTCATTTGATTTGAACGGTTCCACCATCCACACACTCCGCTCGCTCAGGACATTACAGCTAGCATGTTTTCCGATTCTGAAAATTCCTTCATTACCCGGAATTACCAGGAATTTTCCCCCAATTGTAAATGAATGGGCAATATACAAAACTCTCCATAGCCCACATTTCTTAACCGATTCAAACCGTTCCACCATCCACACACTCCGCTCGCCCTGATCATTACAGCTCTCATGTTTTCCCGGTTCTGAAACTTCCTTGATTACCAGGAATTACCAGGAATCCCCCCCCCCCCCCCCCAATTGTAAATGGATGGGCAATAGACAAAACTCTCCATATCCCACATTTCTCATTTCATTTGAACCGTTCCACCATCCACACACTCCGCCCGCCCTGGACATTACAGCTAGCATGTTTTCCGGTTCTGAAAATTCCTTGATTACCCGGAATTACCAGGAATTTCCCCCCAATTGTAAATGAATGGGCAACATGCAAAACTCTCCATAGCCTATATTTCTCAACCGATTCAAACCGTTCCACCATCCACACACTCCGCTCGCCCTGATCATTACAGCTCTCATGTTTTCCCGGTTCTGAAACTTCCTTGATTACCCGGAATTACCAGGAATTTCCCCCCCAATTGTAAATGGATGGGCAATAGACAAAACTCTTCATATCCCACATTTCTCATTTCATTTGAACCGTTCCACCATCCACACACTTCGCCCGCCCTGGATATTACAGCTAGCATGTTTTCCGGTTCTGAAAATTCCTTGATTACCCGGAATTACCAGGAATTTTCCCCCAATTGTAAATGAATGGGCAATATACAAAACTCTCCATAGCCTATATTTCTCAACCGATTCAAACCGTTCCACCATCCACACACTCCGCTCGCCCTGATCATTACAGCTCTCATGTTTTCCCGGTTCTGAAACTTCCTTGATTACCCGGAATTACCAGGAATTTCCCCCCCAATTGTAAATGGATGGGCAATATACAAAACTCTCCATATCCCACATTTCTCATTTCATTTGAACCGTTCCACCATCCACACACTCCGCCTGCCCTGGACATTACAGCTAGCATGTTTTCCGGTTCTGAAAATTCCTTGATTACCCGGAATTACCAGGAATTTCCCCCCAATTGTAAATGAATGGGCAATATGCAAAACTCTCCATAGCCCACATTTCTCAACTGATTCAAACCGTTCCACCATCCACACACTCCGCTTGCCCTGATCATTAAAGCTATCATATTTTCCGGTTCTGAAAATTCCTTGATTACCCGGAATTACCAGGAATTTTCCCCCAATTGTAAATTAATGGGCAATATACAAAACTCTCCATAGCCCACATTTCTCAACCGTTTCAAACCATTCCACCATCCACACATTCCGCTCGCCCTGGACATTAAAGCTATCATATTTTCCGGTTCTGAAAATTCCTTGATTACCCGGAATTACCAGGAATTTTCCCCCAATTGTAAATGAATGGGCAATATACAAAACTCTCCATAGCCCACATTTCTCAACCGTTTCAAACCATTCCACCATCCACACATTCCGCTCGCCCTGGACATTAAAGCTATCATATTTTCCGGTTCTGAAAATTCCTTGATTACCCGGAAATACCAGGAATTTTCCCCCAATTGTAAATGAATGGGCAATATACAAAACTCTCCATAGCCCACATTTCTCAACCGATTCAAACCGTTCCAACATCCACACACTCCACTCATCATGCGTATTGGCAGCTCGCACACATAGTGCATTCACACGCAACTCCTACCGGAAATGCAAATTATAGTTATTATTATTATTCTATTATTATTATTATGTTTTCTGGGGGATGCAGGGGGTTAAATCCTAGCAGTGTTTGATTGACTAATTGGCATCCTTGTGCTGACCATCCTGCTTTAGAGGATATTGTATATATTTTTATAAATGAATAAAAATACCTCTGAAAGAGAGAAAAACACAAGATAATGTCGCAAATTCTTTTGACACACACCAAAACTGTGTTTTACCTGACAGCACACACACACACCGTTTTGCGTCACAGCCAATTATGCAAATGTGCCGCTGCCCTCCCCCGACACCTATCATCTGCAAGCATGTGCCGCTTGTGAGTGGAAATGAAAGAAAAGCCACACCATCACAGTCTTCTTCACTGGCGGGCGCATCAAGTCAAGGTCACGCTGGTTGACCTTCCGCGTAAACCGCTTGATCCGTTTCGAGCCGGCTGTCACGCCTCCAGCGGGGCGCCAACCTCCCTAATTCGCTTCAATTTGAGCTCGTATTTTTGGCCCGGATGGCCCCGTAAAGTGTTCCATTTAGAGGAGGTTATACTTTTACTAGCGGCCGTGGGAGCGTAGAGAATGGAAGCGGGCGGGGAGGAGACTTCCTATCTGGTAGCACTCTCATTTATCACGGTGTCTTTGCACTTGGCTGCGCTCTAACTTCCTTTCTGGCTCAGCAGCAACGAGAATTTGAGCAAATGTATCGCAAAAAAAGACCATTATCGCCGCTCGATTTGGAAGGTGGCCTATTATGCAGAAGTGACTTTTTAATGATGTTCCAACAGTAATAAGCCTGTTTCTATCATCTTGTTTGCTCAAACTTTGACAGAGGAGTCACTCAAACGCTAGCTTTCAAAATCGCAGCTTTTTATGAACATGATAGCGCCTCTGGCCTGCTCGTTGCCAGATGAGCCCGCCCCCACTGAAAGGGTTTTTAAAAAAAGCAGGCTTTGCTACATGTCTTAAAATAAAGCCATGAGTTCTGCCAACCCGAGTCGGTGAGCTGCAGACGTGAGAGCTGTATATGATGTTGCTGCGCGACCCCGAAAGGGACAAGCGGTAGAAAATGGACGGATGTTCAAATGTGAGTGTAACGTTAGCATGTAGCTCGCGTTGCTATGCCAGTGTCGCTAACGTCTGTATCATCCCATCCCGTTCCTTTGTGTTACGTTGTCATCCCCCGCCCTACTCTAATTTGTCTTTAAAATTGTTATGAGTACACCTCCGCGTAATATCGAATCTGACTCGTCCCCGGTGGATTCGGGGATACTTGGCCTGGCGACTCACCACCAAGTCCTCCCTCTGCCCTCCCTTGACTCTCTAACAGTCTCTTAGGTTTTTGGGTTTTATTTTTTTCCAAGGGACATCTGGTATCTGTCCTTTAAGAGGGGATACTGTTATGATCCGCTGCCCGGATCATAGTCTGTTTACGTTATCGTGTCACTTGTGTTTTCAGCACCTTTTGAGTTTGTGTGTTTCAGTTGCCATGACGGCAGATTACATTCACCTGCCTCTGGTTAGTGTTCGGGACGCTCACCTGTTGCCCGGGTACTAATCAAAGAGCTATTTAGTCTAGACCCTGGCTTCCTAATTTGCTTTATGCAACAGTCGACGACAGTTTTTTCCTGCTCTTTACCTGCTAGCTTCCACGCTAGGCTCTTTTACTTGCTAGCTCCCACGCTAACCCCTTTAGTTTTTGCCTTCCGTGCTATGAGCACGTTTTTCTTTGTTCCCGTCTGATTTATTTCTAAAATAAATCATTTCCTACCTGCACGCTGTGTCCGGAGTCCGTTTGCATCCTGGGAGAACGAACCCCGCATCAACATGCGACCCTGTCGTCACAGTATCCTTATTAATATTAAAGAAAACGCAAGAAAAAATCAATCACCCTAAAATAAAGAATAACTTTGTAACATTTTTTTTTTTAACTGCAACAGAAAATAAAATAAATAATATATAATATAATCCGTATTTAAATTATGCATATTTTTTGACTGACTTGAACCATTTCATACTGAAAAATACAAATAAATAAACTCAATGAATAACAATACATTCAAAGGGATCAGCAACACTGACTCAGGAGCACAATATATAAATCACTTGAAGGGGAAGTGCACTTTTGCGCACTGGAATTTTGCCTTTCGTTCACAATCATTATGAGAGACATGACGACGGATAGAATTTTTATTTTATTTTATGCATTCTAACTTAGTAGTTACTTTACATGCAGTTGGCTTTCGGCCCTCGACCAATCTTTTTTTAGCCCATTGCGGCCGCCAATTCAAAAAGTTTAGACGCCCCTGCTCTAGAATGATTTAAAATTGCAGAAAAAATATGTAAAAAAACACATTTCAATGACAATAACGAGGAAGGCTGTAATAGCCGATTAATTGATTCAATCCTTTCGAAAAAAGCTTAGTTATTATTTATGTTGCTTCCACTTATCGTTTAATGAAAATGGATCAAATCTGTAAAGCATGTAGTGCCCAGAACTTTAAATATGCGGACATAGTTTCCACACGGTTGCTGGAATAGAACGCACATTAGAGTTTTTTCTTTTTTTCTTTTTTTCTTTTACATTTTTAATTTCAATGTTGAAGGTTATGGCAAGAAGAAAAATGGTATGTATTTCAACTATTTTATATAAAATACTCATTGGGCTTATAAGGTGTGTTTATCCCATTAATCGAAAAGAGCTATATTAAACGCGAGCCCTTAATGAACCTACTGGATCTAGTGGGTCACTGCACCCTGATGCAAGTGGACCATAATCTGCATTTTTGGTCACCAATATCAAAAGGGTTTACCGCCAACATGTGACCACATAACAGGGTTGTACAAAGTGAAAACATGATAGCTGTTATCAGTCAGTGTCAACTCTCCAATCTATTAGCAAACCACGGCGGAGAGCTTTGAGCAGCAGCATGTGTCGCATTTCACGGACACAAGGACACCTGCCTCGCCAGATTAGCATGTTTGCTAATAATCCGTCCGCTCCCAAATGGAACCGCCATCCGTTCTTGTCAGCGCTCAGCAACTGCAATGTACAAACATCAACGCGTTTTGTGATCACCATTTCTTTGCTCACTTCTAGGGCCATTCTGGAGAACTATAGGAACAGACGTCTGTGGGATGATCCAGTCTGAAAGTGGTGAGAAAAACATGTTTATTTCAATATACAAAAGTGTTTTGTTTGGTAGCACTTTAGTATGGGGAACATATTCTAAGTAACAAAGACTTAATTTAGAGTTATTTGGACAATAGGGGAACATATAAGGGTTAGGGTTACTAATAATCAATAGTTCTGAGTAGGGTTGGGTATCGTTTGAATTTGAACGATTCCGATTCCGATTCTTTGTTTCGATTCCGATTACTGACGGTTCTCGATTCCGATTCTTTTAAGAGGCAGGGTAAAAAAAAAAGTTTAGGATATTTTAAATGAGCTAGCTAACCTACAGTCTTTCTGAATGAAATAGTCTGACATTCTCCATCAATTTTAATTCTATTAACTTTTTATGAACTTTACTATAAATTCCTCACAGGGCTGTTTTCAACTAGAATATAAATATCAAATCTATGAACTTGAATATAAATATTATAAATTATGAATACATTTTCCCAGGGGTACACTTTCCTCAAGAGAGCTTTATTTTTGAAAACCTCATGAAAACACATTTACACATAAGTGTATGATGCTGCAGGAAACCTCATGAAAACACATTTACACACACAAGTGTATGATGCTGCAGGAAACCTCATGAAAACACATTTACACACACAAGTGTATGATGCTGCAGATACTTAAAAATGTTACCGTGCTCCCACTGATGGGCCAACCTGGTGCAGAAAAGCAAATAAACAATAAGAAACAACTTGAAAAACCCAGTCCAGATTAGCAGCAGGTACAGTATAAAATCAGAGACAGTTCTTGTTTAGGAAAATGACCATATCCGCCTTCTCAGGCAGGATGCGTGAGCGTTCTGGACAGATAGTGTCTCCTGCTGTGGAAAATACACGTTCGCTGGGTGTGGAAGAAGCTTGAACGCATAAATAGGAGAAAGCTAGATCTGACAGCAAAGGATAAGTCTTTTGTTGGTTCCACCGGACCACCACCAGGCAGCAGGGTCGTCAGACATAAGTATCGGTGGAACGTCCTGGTACATCAGCAGCTCTCTCTCCACTCGTTTCTTGGTGGACATGGAGCTCTGTTATTTCGCGGTTATTTCATTTTTTTTTATAAAGTAAAGCCACACTTTCGACCGCCGACGCCCGCTATCCATGCTTGAGCTTGACTGACTCGCTCGGCTATGCTAACACTTCCGGCGGTGGGCGCTTCTTCGTTGGTGCTCAGCGGCTTCTTCTTCCGGTTCGGCGGACATATTTTTTTCCGGTCGGCTGACTGGGTATCGAAAATAGGAATCGAAATTTAAACTTTTGAACGATTCCGGGAGAATCGGAAAGTTAGTCCCGGTTCCAATCGATACTCGATACTCGATACCCATCCCTAATTCTGAGGTTATTGAGGGAAGACTCTTACTTAATGGCTTACTGGTTGCATACATACATAGAGTACATACAGTACATGCACACATTACATGCATACATACACACAGAGTACAAACAGTACATACATACAGTACATACACACATACATTACGTACAATACATACATACATATATACATACACAGAGTACAAACAGTACATACATAGAGTGCAAACAGTACATACATACATACATATACATACATAGATAATATTGTGTTGCCTATAGAATATTCTACTATTCCTCCATACCGTTTTAAATTGAGACCTGGTGTCATGTCTTAGTGAAACGGTGAAAGCCGACCTTCCTTTTAAGCGTTACTTTGTCATGTTTGACCCCCCCACAGGCTAATGCAGGCTTAGGAGGAATGTTGTGATGCTGCTGCTGCCTCTATGAAGATGTGCTGTTTATTCATATACAGTAGAAAGTACTAGAATGTGTGTATTAAAGGTCCCTCCATGTTGGTTTACCTGCTTCATAGGTACATTTTCCCCCCCTTCAGGGAAACACTCTTATCTGATCCTTTCCACCATGTAAATTCATAGCACCACAAACATAATCATATGCGTGAATAGGTGAGCGTCTTATCTCACACACACACACACACACACACACACACACACACACACACACACACACACACACACACACACACACACACACACACACACGATCTGCCAGCGACGACGCTGAATTATTCATGTCTTTTTCCCTTTGTGGTTACACAACGCCGAGCGGCTGTTGACACGCGTTAGCAGCAAAGTAGAGTTCACTCAATTTGACCACTTTTACGCATAAGATGATTTTTTTTATTTTTTTTACTTGACGGAAGCCGTAAGAAGCATATGTCAGTCCTGGATGATTATGATCACAGTAACAATTCCAGGACAATTTATGGAAATAGAAAATGATCTGTTCCAGGGTCAAACTGCGGCCATCATAAACCCTTGGCTAACCGTATGTTTCCTAGTTCTATGGCCTTTGTGGCTTATTTGAGTTCGGAAGTACAACTCTAAAGTATTTTTTATTAACGCTATAAACATTTTGTATTTTCGAAACAATTTCATCATCATATATCAATATAATATAAGCTTTTAGCACACGTTAAGCGAGGTATTAGGTTGTTGCTGGCTCACTATTAATTATCATCATAATTATAAGTGATTAGTTTCTCCATTATGAACATAAACAAATAAACACCATTAAAACTTGGTGCTGATCTGGATCGAAGGGGAAATATTAATTTTCAGATATTTTCATTGTTTCGTAGGATGTCCCGAATAACTTTTTCCCCTCTGATACGATACCAATATTGGAGCCTGAATATAGGCCTGTACCAATATTGATTTGATACCATATCAGCATGAATTAAATATACTTGTATTATTCTTTAGGATGGAATGATGGAAAAGGTTGGATTAAGGGAAATTAGTCAAACAGAACAATGGTGGTATGAACAAGACTAACCTATTTATTGTTATCCGTTTTGTATAGACTTATGCTGTTATGTTTAGGAGGAGAGTAGACGGCACAGACACAAGGGGGCAGTATTTTAACTCTTTGATTTATTAAATATATACACTATAGATATAATAATTAAAGTTAAGTTAAAGTACCAATGAATGTCACACACACACTAGGTGTGGTGAAATTTGTCCTTTGCATTTGACCCATCCCCTTGTTGACCCCCTGGGAGGTGAGGGGAGCAGTGAGTAGCAGCGGTGGCCGCGCTCGGGAATCATTTTGGTGATTTAACCCCCAATTCCAACCCTTGATGCTGAGTGCCAAGCAGGGAGGTAGTGGGTCCCATTTTTATAGTCTTGGGTATGACTCGGCCGGGGTTTGAACTCACAACCTACCGATCTCAAGGCGGACACTCTAACCATTAGGCCACTGAGTAGCCTACTTGCATTACTTGTATTATTGTTTAGGATGGAATGATGGAAAAGGTTGGATTAAGGGAAATTAGTCAAACAGAACAATGGTGGTATGAACAAGACTAACCTATTTATTGTTATCCGTTTTGTATAGACTTATGCTGTTATGTTTAGGAGGAGAGTAGACGGCACAGACACAAGGGGGCAGTATTTAACTCTTTGATTTATTAAATATATACACTATAGATATGATAATCCATTCATCCATTTTCTACCGCTTATTCCCTTCGGGGTCGCGGGCGGCGCTGGAGCCTATCTCAGCTATAATCGGGCGGAAGGCGGGGTACACCCTGGACAAGTCGCCACCTCATCGCAGGGCAGATATAATAATATCAAACAATATTATAATTAACCAAGGGAAATGGAGTGTGACAAAAATCCAACGGTGTGTGTGTGTGTGTGTGTGTGTGTGTGTGTGTGTGTGTGTGTGTGTGTGTGTGTGTGTGTGTGTGTGTGTGTGTGTGTGTGTGTGTGTGTGTGTGTGTGAGACTATGTGTGGGAAATTAATTGCTGTGTCTTACCGGGAGTGTTGGGCGAAAGGCGGAAGTCCTGGAGGGGAAAGGCATGCTCGAATGTCTGTGAAACAGGCAGGTTGTCGGGGGTATAGCGAGGCGTCAAAAGGTTCATGTCCAAGCGGGAGGTCGAGGATCGAGGGAGGCAGTCCGGAATCCAGAGGGGAACAAACAAGGAAGACGAGACACACCGCTCGTCACACAGGAACGGGGATTTGCTGCAGGAACGACAAGACACAGGACAACGCACAATGAAACACGGAGGGGAAAACACAGAGAGTGCAGGATTGCATCGAGCATGAACACGGCTTACTGTACGGCAACAGAAGATTACGTTCTGGCCCGGGATAGCAGGTTGTGCAGGCTTTTGAAGGCAAGACCTCTGCCAGTAATTCAGCAGAACTGACACGCGCAGGTGCGTTCTTGGAGGCGCAATCAGCAGAGCGAACAGATGAGGGCACATATACTGTCTTTTAGTTTAAGTGGGCTGGTGATAGTTTTGTTTTTTTGGTTGTTTTTGTTGTTAGGCTCCTGACGTAGTAAATCAAATGATGCAGACATGTTTGTTACTGGATACTTTCTAATGCGCTTCTAACTTGGAGACTTCGTATGTGTAAGATATATATATTACCGTATTTTGCATTATAAGGTGCACTGTAGATGAGCAAGTCTATTCAGGTCTATTTTCATACAAAGGCGCATTAAAGGGGTCATATTATGATTTTTATCTACATTGAAAACACTTCCTTGTGGTCTACATAACATGTAATGGTGGTTCTTTGGTCAAAATGTTGCATAGATGATGTTTTACAGATCATTTTCAAGTTACTTTCTGACCGTTGCATTAGGATGCACCGTCTTGTGGGCGGTCTTATTTACGTGGCTCACCTTCGGCAGCGTCTTCTCCCCGTCATCTTTGTTTTAGCGGTGTAGCGTGCAAGGACGGGAGTGGAATAAGTGTCAAAAAGATGGCGCTAACTGTTTTAATGACATTCAGACTTTACTTCAATCAATAACGGAGCAGCATCTCCTCATCCGTGGCTCACTAGTGCAACAACAAGGATGTGTCCCTTGAGAAACTGTCCCACTGGACCTCTCTATTAACTAAAGTTCCTTGGGTGAATAATGTAAACTCACTACACCGGTATGTTTTAGCGCTTTCATGGCAAGTTTACTGACAGATATAAGTTAGAACTTTACACTACTTTATATTAGAAATGGCAACAGTGGAGGATGAATGTCACATAAGAAGAAGAAGCTTATTGACTACGGCGTCGGCACGGATTACAATGGCGGACGCGCGAAAATTTGCAGGACTTATGCAGATCCCAAATACACATCAGCAAGTATCAGAAAGTAAGAAAAGTTGGCTTTAAATAATATTGCAAAACGAAATGCCAGATACCGTATATCCTTCAATAGCCGCAGGGGCGCTAATTAATTTAAAACCTCTTCTCACTCCTGCGCTCACCAAAAGCATGCGGGATAGGCAAGCATGCGCTAATTATTTTAAAACCTCTTCTCACTCCGGCGCTTACCTTATCATGAAAAGCACATTTAATAAAAACGTTATTATGGTCTTACCTTTACTTGTAAATGAGTCCATGTGCAGCTGCTTCTGATCAAAGGCAGTCTTCCTTATCTTTCTTCAGTTTTAAAAGTCTCTGGAGATATTCCTTTAATTATTACCTCCTGCTTCGATTGAAAGTCCAGTTTAGAAAACTGTTTTATTTTAGATATATAATCCTCCATGGTAAAAGTGCAAGCAAACGATCGCTGCTCATGCTTGCTGCTTGTTGTCTTCTTCTGCAGTACCGGTCTCCTGCAGTACTGGTAGTCGCAAGAAGGATCACTAGCGCCCTCTACCACCAGGAGGCGGAAGTCATTTAATGACTCATATTTGACCCGGCGGAAGTGCCAAGCATGCGCTAATTATTTTGCGAAACGAGTTTGACCCGGCTGTAATTCTAGGCAGGCGAATACTATATTCCCGGCGGCAATTCAAGGAAATATGGTAATATGTCTCCGCACCTGCTTTGTTTTCGCAATCAAGACTATTTAAGTTTTTTTTTTTATCCTTCTTTGTGTGGACATTGTTGATTGTCATGTCATGTACGGATGTACTTTGTGGACGCCGTCTGCTCCACAGTAAGTCTTTGCTGTCGTCCAGCATTTTGTGTTTTGTTTACTTTGCAGCCAGTTCAGTTTTAGTTTCGTTTTGCATAGCCATCCCAAAGCTTCAATGCCTTTTCTTAGCGGCACTCGCCTTTTGTTTATTTTTGGTTTAAGCACTAGATACCTTTTTACTTGCACCCTGCCTCCCGCTGTCGTCTGCATGTTGTGATCACGACAAACCATCGTCGTCTCACACGACGTGTTCCCGGCATCTACAAAGCAATTAGCTACCAATAACGGCACATTAATTGCGCATTATAAGTACTGGTGTGCAAAAAATATTTTTAACCCAATTAGGTGAAATTACATAATCTCCCATGGCACACCAGACTGTATTTGAAAAAGACTGGTCTAGAAAAGGTTGTAGTTGTGTGCTGGATGTTGCACAGCACAGAAAAACGGCAAAGGTTGGAACATGATCGTGAAGGGAAATGAGTGTCTCCATGGCTATGCGTAAAAACCTCATTTAAATAGAGCACCACAGTCTTAGTAAAAGCACACACCTGGTATTTGGACCTTCCTGCTTGGCGGAGGTAGCCTCAAAAACGTGATCGACACGTTTGGAGAGAGACGCCTTGAGGTTCATAGCAGTGCACACACCCTTAAAAAAAAATCATCATTTTTGCATCAGATGCATTGCTTATTTCTCCCCCATCATGAATATTGTGCAATGAAATATCGTCTCTCATTGTTATTCCGTGCTGGCGCCGGAGCGTTGGTGCGTTCACAAGAGCTCGGACAGATAAGAAGCTCTCTTCCTTTATTAAAAGCTTGGAGGAAAAAGAGATGACATTTTAAATGACAACAAATAAAGGTGTTGTTGTTGTTGTTGTTGTTGTTGTCAGAAACCGACACCATGTCGCTGGACTGAGAATGTTTGTCACTCGGCTTATTCGCACAAAAGGTCAAAATACTCGGCGTGGGGTTTGGGACTCCTGAAACTGCCTTGTTTTGGAGTTTGAAGACAAAAGGGCATGTTTGTGTGTCAGTACTGTCACTTTAAAGGCCTACTGAAACCCACTACTACCGACCATGCAGTCTGATAGTTTATATATCAATGATGAAATCTTAACATTGCAACACATGCCAATACGGCCGGGTTAACTTATAAAGTGACATTTTAAATTTCCCGCTAAACTTCCGGTTGGAAACGTCTATGTATGATGACGTATGCGCGTGACGTCACGACGGCAACGGTAGTATTCGTACCCAATGTGTCACCATACAAACTGCTCTGTTTTCATCGAACAATTCCACAGTATTCTGGACATCTGTGTTGGTGAATCTTTTGCAATTTGTTTAATGAACCATGGAGACTGCAAAGAAGAAAGTTGTAGGTGGGATCGGTGTATTAGCGGCTGGCTGCAGCAACACAACAAGGAGTACTTACTTGGATAGCAGACGCGCTAGCCGATGCTAGCCGCCAACCGCACGGATGATTGGGTGAAGTCCTTCGTCGCGCCGTCGATCGCTGGAATGCAGGTGAGCACGGGTGTTGATGAGCAGATGAGTGCTGGCTGGCGTAGGTGGAGCGCTAATGGTTTTATCATAGCTCTGTGAGGTCCGGTTGCTAAGTTGCTAAGTTAGCTTCAGCGTCGTTAGCAACAGCATTGTTAAGCTTTGCCAGGCTGAGAATTATTAACCGTGTATTTACATGTCCATGGTTTAATAGTATTGTTGATCTTCTGTCTATCCTTCCAGTCAGGGATTTATTTATTTTGTTTCTATCTGCATTGGAGCCAGATGCTATCATGTTAGCTCAGTAGCTAAAGAGCTTCGCTGATGTATTGTCGTGGAGATAAAAGTCACTGTGAATGTCCATTTCGCGTTCTTGACTCTCATTTTCAAGAGGGTATAGTATCCGAGGTGGTTTAAAATAGAAATCCGTGATCCACAATAGAAAAAGGAGAGTGTGTAGAATCCAATGAGCCAGCTTGTACCTAAGTTACAGTCAGAGCGAAAAAAGATACACCCTGCACTGCCTCTCTAGTTCTTCACTCTAACGTTCCTCATCCACGAATCTTTCATCCTCGCTCAAATTAATGGGGTAATCGTCGCTTTCTCGGTCCGAATCTCTCTCGCTCCATTGTAAACAACGGGGAATTGTGAGGAATCCTACCTCTTGTGACATCACGCTACTTCCGGTACAGGCAAGGCTTTTTTTTATCAGCGACCAAAAGTTGCGAACTTTATCGTCGGCTTGCCCCTACCGGAAGTAGCGTGACGTAGTCAGTTGAACATATACGCAAAGTTCCCTATTGTTTACAATGATGGCCGCATGAAGTGAGAGAGATTCGGACCGAGAAAGCGACAATTTCCCCATTAATTTGAGCGAGGATGAAAGATTTGTGGATGAGTAAAGTGCAAGTGAAGGACTAGTGGGGAGTTGAAGCTATTCAGATAGGGAAGATGCTGTGAGAGCCGGGGGTGACCTGATATTCAGCTGGGAATGACTACAACAGTAAATAAACACAAGACATATATATACTCTATTAGCCACAACACAACCAGGCTTATATTTAATATGCCACAAATTAATCCTGCATAATAACACCTGCGTGTTTGTTACGCTAGCTCCTAGCTCCTCTGCTAGCTCCTAGCTCCATAGAACACGCCAATACAATTCAAACACCTGATCAACACACACAATCACTCAGCCCAAAAGACCGTTTACCCAACCCAAGGTTCATAAAGCTTATATATTTTTAAAAAGTTACGTACGTGACGCGCACATACGGTCAAGTTATCGAATGTTTAGCAGCCAAGGCTGCATACTCACGGTACCTGATATTCAGCTGGGAATGACTACAACAGTAAATAAACACAAGACATATATATACTCTATTAGCCACAACACAACCAGGCTTATATTTAATATGCCACAAATTAATCCTGCATAATAACACCTGCGTGTTTGTTATGCTAGCTCCTAGCTCCTCTGCTAGCTCCTAGCTCCATAGAACACGCCAATACAATTCAAACACCTGATCAACACACACAATCACTCAGCCCAAAAGACTGTTCACCTAACCCAAGGTTCATAAAGCTTATATATTTTTAAAAAGTTACATACGTGACGCGCACGTACGGTACGGTACGTGTTATGCTAGCTCCTAGCTCCTCTGCTAGCTCCTAGCTCCATAGAACACGCCAATACAATTCAAACACATGATCAACACACACAATCACTCAGCCCAAAAGACCGTTCACCTAACCCAAGGTTCATAAAGCTTATATATTTTAAAAAAGTTACGTACATACGCAAAAAAAAAGCCAAAGCTGCATACTCACAGTAGCACGTCTGCGTCTTTGTCATCCAAATCAAAGTAATCCTGGTAAGAGTCTGTGTTGTCCCAGTTCTCTACAGGCATCTGTGTATCCAAGTCAAACGTCCTCCTGGTTAGAGTCTCTGTTATCCGAGTTCTTCCATCTTGACTGCATCTTTCGGGAATGTAAACAAAGAAGCGCCAGCTGTGTACTGTTGTGGCTGACTACGTTCGAAAAATACGTCCATTTCGCACCGACAACTTTCTTCTTTGCTTGCTCGGCTTCCTTCTCCATAATGCAATGAACATGATTGAAACAGATTCACGAACACAGATGTCCAGAATACTGTGGAATTATGAAATGAAAACAGAGCTTTTTCGTATTGGCTTCAATGTGGAAGGCATACCCGTGTTCGCCGGTTTACGTCACGCGCATACGTCATCCTCAGAGGCGTTTCGAACCGGAAGTTTAGCGGCAAATTTAAAATGTCACTTTATTAGTTATTTCATCATTGATATATAAACTATCAGACTGCGTGGTCGGTAGTAGTGGGTTTCAGTAGGCCTTTAAACAGGATGGCTTCTCTTCCTGCTGCACAAGCACAAACAAATACAGCTTTTTGTTTGTTTTCCCATAAAATAATTGTGTAAATCCAATTCATCCCTTCCCGACTCCCACAAACATCATTGATGTTTGTAAAAGTATTTTTTAAATAGATGGATGAAACGGATAAATAAGCATTTAACATCACTTTTATCTTTACTGAACACTCTTGTTAGCAAAGACGGCGACGGTACGAGTTATTTTTGGACTTCAGTAGTGTTTCTCACTTTCTTTATCAAAGTGCTGGCACTCACAACTTTCTGTGGCCCCATGATGGCTTATTTTGCAGTCAAGGCATCTGGAATTCTTTGTTTGGGCACTCATTTCTACGGAATGATACGTCATCAGACTGTACGACTCCTCTCTGGGGGGCGGGGGAGGGGGGGGGGTACTAGGATGACAGGGGATGCAAAACAATAACAATACTGAAATAAAATGCAACAAAAAAACGTGCAATACATTTTCATAACATGGTCACTACTGCCTAGAAATATGCAAAAGTCCATAATAGTGTACATATGTCAACTGAAAGTAAAGTACACAACTAAAATGAACTAAAGCGTAGAGAAAAACCAAACAATCTTCTGGCAGAACGGACAAGGGCAGAGTTTACAAATTGCAGGTTTACAAAAATATTTGTATTTCTAAGAACAAGTCAAAAGCCATTGCTGTTTGTATTTGGATGAGCTTGCACTTTTGCATTTGCAGACATTCAAAGCCTCACTTTGGTATCACAAATTGATCAGTTTTAAAGTTTGAACTGAGTACGATTATGTTCTCTGTATTGCCGCAGCTACCAACGGACTGATTATTTTTTATCACGTTTTTTTTTATTAAAACAATCAATAAAAAAGATGCAGAGCACAGTATTCCATAAGCTTGTCAAATTTAATTTTCATTACTATTCTTATGATATTAATCCAATTAATTCCTGCTGATCTAACACAGCCTACCACTTTAAATGTATTTTTAATTAATTTTCTATCTGTCGTCAGTTTTCAATTATACATTAAAAAAAAAATACACACAGAGGCATTTCAAACCTGGTCTTTTCGCGTCTGTGTCACTTTTACCGAAAACAAAGCATCGTCGTACCGCAATTATTCTTTTTTTTGTGACACTTCACAGGAAAAAAAGACACACAACACAAACTTCCTAATGAGATTTTTTTCCCTCCCCGTCCTGCTCTGCTGGTAATTAGTTTTATTAAAGCAGAACAAAATGATTGTGTGTCAGCCAAAGCAAAAGCGAATATTAATCAAAACACAAATGGGAGTTGCTGCTTGAGCACAGAAAGGAGCACTCGCACGAAAAAATGCTTGCCTTTTGTTGATCGCTGAGTTTCATAAGTTGGTTGGTTGGAATTGGAGATTGTTTCCTCTCGGATGAGCACAGGATGAACAAAATAAAGGAACGAAATATCAGACCTCTACCAACATGCACTGAAAAATCCCGATGTGACAGCGGCGCAGTTCCACTCCAGTCCTGTAGGTGGCAATATTGCACATTACAGGGTGAATACCAAATTACAAACAGGGCAAGATTGGAAGTGGTGGGTCACTGGCCCACTGGATACTGGGAGTGTCCTGAGTCAATAATGATATCGGTCCGGTATTAGCAAAAAACATATCGGCTTTCATCGAAAATCTCCGATACAAGCAGTCCTGCCGCGTGTTTGCTTCAGTCAAGCCCTTTACAAAAAGTAAACAGGGTACTAGGAGCTGGCAGCTACACAACAGCTAAGCACACAATAGCACACAAGTTAGACATCCGTGATGAGCGTCTTTAAAGGCCTACTGAAATGAATTTTTTTTATTTAAACGGGGATAGCAGATCTATTCTATGTGTCATACTTGATCATTTCGCGATATTGCCATATTTTTGCTGAAAGGATTTAGTATAGAACAACGACGATAAAGATTGCAACTTTTGGTATCTGATAAAAAAAGGCTTGCCCCTACCGGAAGTAGCGTGACGTAGTCAGTTGAACATATACGCAAAGTTCCCTATTGTTTACAATGATGGCCGCATGAAGTGAGAGAGATTCGGACCGAGAAAGCGACAATTTCCCCATTAATTTGAGCGAGGATGAAAGATTTGTGGATGAGGAAAGTGCAAGTGAAGGACTAGTGGGGAGTTGAAGCTATTCAGATAGGGAAGATGCTGTGAGAGCCGGGGGTGACCTGATATTCAGCTGGGAATGACTACAACAGTAAATAAACACAAGACATATATATACTCTATTAGCCACAACACAACCAGGCTTATATTTAATATGCCACAAATTAATCCTGCATAAAAACACCTACGTGTTTGTTATGCTAGCTCCTAGCTCCATAGAACACGCCAATACAATTCAAACAGCTGATCAACACACACAATCACTCAGCCCAAAAGACCGTTCACCTAACCCAAGGTTCATAAAGCTCATATATTTTTAAAAAGTTACGTACGTGACGCGCACGTACGGTCAAGCTATCAAATGTTTAGCAGCCAAGGCTGCATACTCACGGTACCTGGTATTCAGCTGGGAATGACTAAAACAGTAAATAAACACAAGACATATATTTACTCTATTAGCCACAACACAACCAGGCTTATATTTAATATGACACAAATTAATCCTGCATAAAAACACCTACGTCTTTGTTATGCTAACTCCTAGCTCCTCTGCTAGCTCCTAGCTCCATAGAACACGCCAATACAATTCAAACACCTGATCAACACACACAATCACTCAGCCCAAAAGACCGTTCACCTAACCCAAGGTTCATAAAGCTTAAATATTTTTAAAAAGTTACGTACATACGCAAAAAAAAGTTGCGCACATACGGTCAAGCGATCAAATGTTTAGAAGCCAAAGCTGCATACTCACAGTAGCACGTCTGCGTCTTTGTCATCCAAATCAAAGTAATCCTGGTAAGAGTCTGTGTTGTCCCAGTTCTCTACAGGCGTCTGTGTATCGAAGTCAAAAGTCCTCCTGGTTAGAGTCTCTGTTATCCGAGTTCTTCCATCTTGACTGCATCTTTCGGGAATGTAAACAAAGAAGCGCCGGCTGTGTACTGTTGTTGCTGACTACGTTCGAAAAATACGTCCATTTCGCACCGACAACTTTCTTCTTTGCTTGCTCAGCTTCTTTCTCCATAATGCAATGAACATGATTGCAACAGATTCACGAACACAGATGTCCAGAATACTGTGGAATTATGAAATGAAAACAGAGCTTTTTCGTATTGGCTTCAATGTGGAAGGCATACCCGTGTTCCCCGGGCTACGTCACGCGCATACGTCATCCTCAGAGGCGTTTCGAACCGGAAGTTTAGCGGCAAATTTAAAATGTCACTTTATAAGTTAACCCGGCCGTATTGGCATGTGTTATAATGTTAGGATTTCATCATTGATATATAAACTATCAGACTGCGTGGTCGGTAGTAGTGGGTTTCAGTAGGCCTTTAATTGAGCAATATGGCAGTTTAAAATAGCACATATGTCAATATGCCATATTTTCCGACTATAATGCGGACTTAAAATCCTTTAATTTTCTCAAAAATCGACACTGCGCCTTATAACCCGGTGCGCCTAATGTACGGCATAATTCTGGTTGTGCTTATTGACCTCGAAGCAATTTTATTTGGTACACGGTGTATGGATAAGTGTGACCAGTAGATGGCAGTCAGACATAAGAGATAGGTGTAGACTGCAAGATGACGCCAATAAACAACACCAACACTTTAAATGTTCCATTGAGAATATAGAACAGGGGTCACCAACCTTTTTGAAACCAAGAGCTACTTCTTGGGTACTGATTAATGCGAAGGGCTACCAGTTTGATAAACACTTAAATAAATTGCCAGAAATAGCCAATTTGCTCAATTTACCTTTAACTCTATGTTATTATTAATAATTAATGATATTTACACTTAATTGAACGGTTTAAAAGAGGAAAAACAAGAAAAAAATTACAATTAAATTTTGAAACATAGTTTATTTTCAATTTCGACTCTTTAAAATTCAAAATTCAACCGAAAAAAAGAAGAGAAAAACTAGCTAATTCGAATCTTTTTGAAAAAATTAAAAAAATGATTTATGGAACATCATTAGTAAATTTTCCTGATTAAGATTAATTTTAGAATTTTGATGACATGTTTTAAATAGGTTAAAATCCAATCTGCACTTTGTTAGAATATATAACAAATTGGACCAAGCTATATTTTTAACAAAGACAAATCATTATTTCTTCTAGATTTTCCAGAACAAAAATTTTAAAAGAAATTCAAAAGACTTTGAAATAAGATTTAAATTTGATTCTACAGATTTTCTAGATTTTCCAGAATATTTTTTTTAAATTTTAATCAAAATAAGTTTGAAGAAATATTTCACAAATATTCTTCGTCGAAAAAACAGAAGCTAAAATGAAGAATTAAATTAAAATGTATTTATTATTCTTTACAATAAAAAAAATACATTTACTTGAACATTGATTTAAATTGTCAGGAAAGAAGAGGAAGGAATTTAAAAGGTAAAAAGGTATATGTGTTTAAAAATCCTAAAATAATTTTAAGGTTGTATTTTTTTGCTAAAATTGTCTTTCTGAAAGTTATATGAAGGAAAGTAAAAAAAATAATGAATTTATTTAAACAAGTGAAGACCAAGTCTTTAAAATATTTTCTTGGATTTTCAAATTCTATTTGAGTTTTGTCTCTCTTAGAATTAAAAATGGCGGGCAAAGCGAGACCAGCTTGCTGGTAAATAGATACAATTTAAAAAATAGAAGCAGCTCACTGGTAAGTGCTGCTATTTGAGCTATTTTTAGAACAGGCCAGCGGGCTACTCATCTGGTCCTTACGGGCTACCTGGTGCCCGCGGGCACCGCGTTGGTGACCCCTGATATAGAACATGACACACGGCGCTCGAAAATATGTGAAAATGTGATAGTGCGACTTTGAAGCCGCACCGCTTGATGGATTGTCGGCGCATTGCGGCTACAGTAGTCAGACAGAGTAAATCAAATGATGCAGACATGAAACTGCAATAGGAAAATACCAACAAAACAGGAAAAAATACCAAAATAGGAGCACAAGACAAGAGCTGAAACACTACACAGGAAAACACCAAAAAAAGTCAGAATAAGTCAGGGCGTGACGTGACAGGTGGTGACAGTACACCTACTTTGAGACAAGAGCTATAGTCATGCATGCTTGGTTATGGTTTAAATTCATATTCAACAATTGCGAGAACGACTTTTTACTGTCAGAAAGAAACCTGGCAAATCAGCACCCGAAAGTATACCGTAAAATGTACGTTGATTTCACTCCAAATACTGTGAATTAAATAATGGTACTTATGGTATTTTTACAGTAAAATTCCAGGGGCAGATCTGCCAGTTTTTTGTTTAGTTTTTTACTGTAAACATGTTGTTTTTGCAGTTCATATTTGTAAATGGCAAAACTGTACCACTGTTATTATTTTTTTTACAGTAAAATGCACTGTAGAATCCAAAATATTTTACAGTGCATTACTGTCGATTGGAAATAAGTATCACGTATATTACAGTAGAATTAGGCTAACTGAGCTGCCTTTTTTTTTGTTTTGTTTACAGTGCATTACTGTAAATGGAAAACCGGCAGTACTGTTGTTTTTACGTAAAAAATTCTGGCGACTAAGCTGCCATTTTTTTTTTTTTTACAGTGCCTTCCTGTAGATGGAAAAACAGCACCACAGTTATTTTTATGTTAAAATTCTGGCGACTGAGCCGCCTTTTTTTTTTTTTTACTGAAAATGCTATGGTTGTTTTTACAGTGCGTTATTGTCAATAGAAAAACGGTGCCACTATTATTTTCTATGGTAATGTTAAGGATTTTATCTTTTTTTTTTTTTAAAGTGCATTACTGTAAATGGAAAACAGGCAGTACTGTTATTTTCACGTAAAAAATTCTGGCGACTAAGCTGCCATTTTTTTATTTTTTTTTACAGTGCCTTCCTGTAGATGGAAAAACAGCACCACAGTTATTTTTATGTTAAAATTCTGGCGACTGAGCCGCCTTTTTTTTTTTTTTACTGAAAATGCTATGGTTGTTTTTACAGTGCGTTATTGTCAATAGAAAAACGGTGCCACTATTATTTTCTACGGTAATGTTATGTATTTTATCTTTTTTTTTTTTTTAAGTGCATTACTGTAAATGGAAAACCGGCAGTACTGTTATTTTTACGTAAAAAATTCTGGCGACTAACCTGCCCTTTTTCTTCTTTTTTTTTTTTACAGTGCCTTACTGTAGATGGAAAAACAGCACCACTGTTATTTTTATGTTAAAATTCTGGCGACTGAGCTGCCTTTTATTTTTTTTACTGAAAATGCTATGGTTGTTGTTTTTACAGTGCGTTACTATAAATAGAAAAACTGTGCAGCTATTATTTTCTACGGTAATGTTTTGACGTTTTGCCAGATCTTTTTATCGTATTTATGTTTTTTTTAAGTGCATTACCGTAAATTGGAAAACAGTGCCACTTATTTTTACAGTAGAAATTTGGTGACTGAGCTGCTATTTTATTTTTTTAAGTAAGATCTTTTTTCCCCCACAGCGCATTACTGTAAATTGAAAAACAGTGCCACATATTTTAGAGTGTAATTTTGTATTTATTTTTTACAGTGCATGAATGTACACGAAAAATGGCACTCCTGTTATTTTTATGTTAAAATTCTGGCGACTGGCTTCTTTTTTTTTTTGGACTTAGACTTCCTTTATTGTCATTCAAATGTGAAATTTAGAGTACGGATAAGAACAAAATGTTGTTGCATTAGCTCGTTGTAGTGCAGGATGAAAAAGCAGGTTTTTACAGAAAAAATGTTGCATTTACCAAAATAAGCTGCAGAATTTTTCATCTACAAAATAAGGTGCAGAATGTTGCATACACAAAATAAGGTGCAGAGTGTTTGCATCTACAAAATAAGGTGCATAATGTTGCATACACAATATAAGGTGCAAAGTGTTTACATCTACAAAATAAGGTGCAGAGTGTTTGCATCTACAAAATAAGGTGCAGAGTGTTTGCATCTACAAAATAAGGTGCATAATGTTGCATACACAATATAAGGTGCAGAGTGTTTGCATCTACAAAATAAGGTGCATAATGTTGCATACACAATATAAGGTGCAAAGTGTTTGCATCTACAAAATAAGGTGCAGAGTGTTTGCATCTACAAAATAAGGTGCAGAGTGTTTGCATCTACAAAATAAGGTGCAGAGTGTTTGCATCTACAAAATAAGGTGCATAATGTTGCATACACAATATAAGGTGCAGAGTGTTTGCATCTACAAAATAAGGTGCATAATGTTGCATACACAATATAAGGTGCAGAGTGTTTGCATCTACAAAATAAGGTGCATAATGTTGCATACACACTATAAGGTGCAAAGTGTTTGCATCTACAAAATAAGGTGCAGAGTGTTTGCATCTACAAAATAAGGTGCAGAGTGTTTGCATCTACAAAATAAGGTGCATAGTGTTTGCATCTACAAAATAAGTTGCAGAGTGTTTGCATCTACAAAATAAGGTGCATAATGTTGCATACACAATATAAGGTGCAGAGTGTTTGCATCTACAAAATAAGGTGCATAATGTTGCATACACAATATAAGGTGCAAAGTGTTTGCATCTACAAAATAAGGTGCAGAGTGTTTGCATCTACAAAATAAGGTGCAGAGTGTTTGCATCTACAAAATAAGGTGCAGAGTGTTTGCATCTACAAAATAAGGTGCATAGTGTTTGCATCTACAAAATAAGGTGCAGAGTGTTTGCATCTACAAAATAAGGTGCAGAATGTTGCATACACAAAATAAGGTGCAGAGTGTTTGCATCTACAAAATAAGGTGCAGAGTGTTTGCATCTACAAAATAAGGTGCAGAGTGTTTGCATCTACAAAATAAGGTGCAGAATGTTTGCATCTACAAAATAAGGTGCAGAATGTTGCATACACAAAATAAGGTGCAGAGTGTTTGCATACACAAAATAAGGTGCAGAGTGTTTGCATCTACAAAATAAGGTGCAGAATGTTGCATACAGAAAATAAGGTGCAGAGTGTTTGCATCTACAAAATAAGGTGCAGATATAAATAGATATATAGCAGGAGCTGTGTGTGAAATTACTGTACAGATAAATATATTTCACGTTTATGGATGTATGTTATATTGTCTTTATAGTCCATCATTCCATTTTCTTCCACTTATCCGAGGTTGTGTCGCGGGGGCATCAGCCTAAGCAGAGAAGCCCAGACTTCCCTCTCCCCAGCCACTTGGTCCAGCTCCTCCCGGGGTATCCCGAGGCGTTCCCAGGCCAGCCGGTAGACATAGTCTTCCCAACGTGTCCTGAGTCTTCCCCGTGGTCTCCTGCGAGGTAATCCGTTTTTAGGGTGTTGCAGGGGGAATTGAGGGGATTACTTTGATGCGTTCAAGACTCTTATGGCCTGAGGGAAGAAGCTGTTGCAGAACCTGGAGGTCGCGGAACCTCTTTCCAGAGTCCACCTTCACGTGGCACAATAAAAACAACATTGTGTATTTAAGGCGACGTGCAGACAAAGTGTCAGTTAGTTGAAACTTTTTTAATCACACTTTGATTTGCCGCCTATTTATTAGCAGCTGGATGGGGTCCAGTGGCTAAATGGCTATCATTACACCAAATGAGGCCATCTTTGTCTTCTCACTTTGCCTTCCCCACGCACCGCTGCCTCCGTAACGCCTCGTTAACATATTGACACCGGCCACAGAGAACTTTATAAATAGCTTCTGTTTGTCCTGTGATGGGACTTAGGCACACCTACACTATCCAATGAGAGCAAGTAAAAAATAAAAAAAAATTTATGAATAGTGTTGAGATTTGTTGTGCAGCGACTGTAAATAAGGCAACTATAGAAGTCAGTAATCGGACATGCTCCTCCATGTCACGCAGCACAATATGAAACACATATTTCATATTCTAGCAGGTGAAGCCACTTTAATGAAAGCCTGAAACTGTCACTTGCTGATGTTTCCTCCTAATGGGTTTTGGTGGATGGTCCATGTGACCTTTCACACTCTCCATGTCTGCCCTACGCCGTCAAGATGTGGGCTGAAAAAAAACAAAAGGCCGTGAAGATGTGCTCTGCTTTCTGCAACAGCTTTAAAAGCCTACTGAAAGCCACTACTACCGACCACGCAGTCTGATAGTTTATATATCAATGATGAAATCTTAACATTGTAACACATGCCAATACGGCCGGGTTAACTTATAAAGTGCAATTTTAAATTTCCCGCCACACTTCCGGTTCAAAACGCCTTTGGATGATGACGTATGCGCGTGACGTAGCCAGTTTAACAGAGGTATGGCTTCCCCATTGAAGCCAATACGAAATAGCTCTGTTTTCATCTGATTATTCCACAGTATTCTGGACATCTGTGTTGGTGAATCTGTTGCAATTTGTTCATTGCATTATGGAGAAAGAAGCTGAGCAAGCAAAGAAGAAAGTTGTCGGTGCGAAGCGAAGTATTTTGCGAGGGAAGTCAGCAACACAACACAGTCGGTGTTTCATTGTTTACATTCCCGAAAGATGCAGTCAAGATCGAAGAACTCGGACAACAGAGACTCTTACCAGGAGCACTTTGACTTTGTTAACAGACGCAGACGCGATACCGTGAGTACGCTTCCAAACATTTGATCGCTTGCTATAACTAGCTCGAGCTAGTAGCTAGTAGCTAGGAGCTAGGAGCTAGCATAACAAACACCTAGGTGTTTGTTATGCGGGAATAATTTGTGGCATATTAAATATAAGCCTGGTTGTGTTGTGGCTAATAGAGTATATATATGTCTTGTGTTTATTTACTGTTGTAGTCATTCCCAGCTGAATATCAGGTCCCACCCGCGCGCTTCCAAACATTTGATCGCTTGCCCGTACGTGCGTGTCACGTACGTAACTTTGGTTAAATATATAAGCTTTATGAACCTTGGGTTAGGTGAATGGTCCTTTGGGCTGAGTGAGTGTGTGTGTTGTGCAGGTGTTTGAATTGTATTGGCGGGTTTTATGGACGGGATCCCGTCCATATATAGCTATAACTAGCTCGAGCTAGTAGCTAGTAGCTAGGAGCTAGCATAACAAACACCTAGATGTTTTTATGTGGGATTAATGTGTGGCATATTAAATATAAGCCTGGTTGTGTTGTGGCTAATAGAGTATATATATGTCTTGTGTTTATTTACTGTTGTAGTCATTCCCAGCTGAATATCAGGTCATCCCCGCCTCTCACAGCATCTTCCCTATCTGAATCGCTTCCACTCCCCACTAGTCCTTCACTTGCACTTTACTCATCCACAAATCTTTCATCCTTGCTCAAATTAATGGGGAAATCGTCGCTTTCTCTGTCCGAATCTCTCTCACTTCTGGCGGCCATCATTGTAAACAATAGGGAACTTTGCGTATATGTTCAATTGACTACGTCACGCTACTTCCGGTAGGGGCAAGCCTTTTTTTTTATCAGATACCAAAAGTTGCGATCTTTATCGTCGTTGTTCTATACTAAATCCTTTCAGCAAAAATATGGCAATATCGCAAAATGATCAAGTATGACACATAGAATAGATCTGCTATCCCCGTTTAAATTAAAAAAATTAATTTCAGTAGGCCTTTAACAAAACCGTTTTTGTTTTTTTCTTCTTATATATTCCATTCCGGTTCTATGGTTATTGTCATCACTTTGAAAAACAGAAAAAAAGGCATTCTTGGTTTATAATGTAATATAATGCTGCATTCGAGTGTCTAAAGAAAGTAGGACATGGGGCTAACACGCGCCCCACTTTGATGCTGTGCCGTCAATCGTACACAACAAGAAAAATGGCTGACGGCTGCCATTAGTTGGTATCGTTCGCTATCTCAACGAATAACTTCATAGAGTAAAGAGATGAAGTACAGTCGTGATATAGAGATGTAGAAAGTAATGTTGGTTTTAGTGGCTGTGGGCGACCTCCTGATGTACTTCTTTTTAAGTCTACAACCTCTAGAAAGTGCAATAAAATATGTTAGTTTTTCCTTTAAATAACAAAAATAAACCTTTTGTTTCATTTAAATTGTATTCAAAATTTTTATTTTGGGGAGGCAATTATTTATACATAATTTTGAATACTATCAAATTGATCACACTAGACTACAAAAACATTATTTTCTATGCATTTTGTAATATTAACCAGAAAATTTTAAATAAATGATCGTTATTGATTTAAAAAATATGTGCATTCTAATAGATAATTAAAATCAAATCTAATATTCGATATAGGTTCTATATCCATATTAAAGGGTAGATATTTATCGAAAAGAGTGTTATTTTATTTAATTAAAAAAAAGAATATGATTAAAAAAATTAATCTGAATAAAAAAATGTTAATAAAAAAAAAGGAAGAGTGTTTTAATCTTAATTTAATCCCAAAATTAATGTTAAAAAGTACAAAGTATTATTTTCAAAAAATGCATTTAATGATATTAAAAGAGGAATGATGAATAATTTGAATATATATTACAATATTATATGCATTCTAATAGATCGTGGCTATTCAACTACATAATGAAGAGGGCTGCAGTTTCAAGAGTCCAAGGGCTCGGGGGCCGGACATCGGAATGTGGATGTTTCGTCAAAAAGTGCGTCCGCAGGTTATATTCCTTTGAGACTTAGTTTACTTATTTACAAAGTAAACTTACTGTAAATAATTAAGTACTCTACCCTTGCTACTTAATTGCAGCGTGTGCAGCTAGTTAACTGTATGAAGAAAAAGAAGCTCCAGAAGTTCTGTTAGGGATTAATGTTCCTTCTTTTGAATTGTTTTCCTTCCGCAGTCTTCTTTACACTTCTTCTTTCATGTAGGATTGTAAGACTGAAAATATAAACATCAAAGAAACATTACAAAAGTATGATGTCCATTGTGTATTTTACATGAATAAATTAAAGATTTAGTGTTAATACATTTACACAACCACATATGTTTATGCATGTAGAAATTAAACATCTACAGTACATCAAACGTTGCACACGATGTACCGTTATGTGACTCATCACAATTAAACCTAATGTGTAGCGTTATCGCCTTCTACTGGACAGATTTAGCGCTACATGAGCTTTGAGTTACTCTCAGACAAAAAACAACACGACCACGAATACAAAATACATCACAAAGTCAGCAATTTCAATACAAAACAAACTAAATATATTTATGCACAATATCTACTTACAAAGGTTTGACCAAGTTTCGTAATGAAGTTCACACGTGTGGATTTCTACCGTTGTTGCTGCTTGTCTCGAACATTAGTGTCCATCGCTTAAAAGGTCCGACAGGAAACAGTGACTCGAGGCAGAATATTCATACTTTGTTGTCCAGTCGTTAAAAGTCCAATTTTTGCAATTTATTTAGATTTTTTTTTCCAGGGTTGAATGGCTGTAGGCAACCTCCTGATGTACTTCTTTTTAAGTCTACAACCTCTCGAAAGTGCAATAAAATATGTTAGTTTTTCCTTTAAATAACACAAATATACCTATTGTTTCATTTATATTGTATTCAAAATGTTTATTTTGGGGAGGCAATTATTTATGCATAATTTTGGATAATATCAAATTGATCACACTAGACTACAAAAACATTATTTTCTATGCATTTTGTAATATTAACTAATATTAACCAGAACATTTTTAATAAATGATCGTTATTGATTAAAAGAATGTGATTAAAATAATAAATCTAAATAAAAAAAATATTAATAAAAAAAAAATCCACTGCTGCTTCATTGTTACACATTCCTCGCTGTTGCCCCCTGCAGGGGGGCGGGAGTACTGCATACATGATCAATCCTCTTTTTAATGGATTCATCAAGTCTTGTTTGGCGGGCCAATAGGCCTGTAATAGATTGTCAAAACCAGTTATCTATACTGTACTAAAAGGTAGATTTTTATGAAAAAAAGTGCATTTTTATTTTTAATTATTGAAAAATTACATTAAAAAGACAAAATGATTCAAAAAGAAAATAAATTTTTGGTATATTAGTATATTTAGCATTAACATGTTAAAAAAGATCAAATAAACTGATTATTATTTACCGTATTTTTCGGACTATAAGTCGCAGTTTTTTTCATAGTTTGGGGGTGCGATTTATACTCAGGAGCGACTTATGTGTGAAATTATTAACACATTACCGTAAAATATCAAATAATATTATTTAGCTCATTCACGTAAGAGACTAGACGTATACGATTTCATGGGATTTAGCGATTAGGAGTGACAGATTGTTTGGTAAACGTATAGCATGTTCTATATGTTATAGTTATTTGAATGACTCTTACCATAATATGTTACGTTAACATACCAGGCACATTCACAGTTGGTTATTTATGCCTCATATAATGTACACTTATTCAGCCTGTTGTTCACTATTCTTTATTTATTTTAAATTGCCTTTCAAATGTCCATTCTTGGTGTTGGGTTTTATCAAATAAATTTCCCCCCAAAATGCGACTTATACTCCAGTGCGACTTATATGTTTTTTTCCTTCTTTATTATGCATTTTCGGCCGGTGCGACTTATACTCCGAAAAATACGGTACTTACAAAACAATATTAACAGAAGAATTCTGAATAATTAATGATTTAAATATATGTTATG